>NC_080192.1:55267477-55567477 GCF_030028045.1 Hippopotamus amphibius kiboko | reverse complement strand
ATGTCAGATGTGACAGGGATGATGTGACACTCCCAGAAGACGTGTGACAAGTGTGAGGTGACAATCACACTGTGGGTGTGACAGATATCAGGTGACACTGCCATGTGTGTTGAGACAGAAATGATGTGATGATCACAGGCATGATATGAGAGATATGATGTGACACTTGCATATTATAACACAGATGAGGTGACAATCACATGGGCATTGTAACAGATTTGACGTGACCCACATAAGCATGTGTGACAGATGTGTGGTGACAATAACATGTGGGTTGTGACCATGTGAGGTGACACACAAGTGGGTTGTGCCTCATGTGATATTTCACTCCCATGTGTAATGTGACAGATATGATGTGACACTCCATAACACATGTGACAAATGTGAGGTGACAATCACACTCGAGGTGTGACATATGTCAGGTGACACTGCCACATGTGTTGAAGTAGAAATGGTGTGACCAATAACAGGCACAATGTGACTGACATTTTTGGATAATTGCATGTTATGACACACATGAGGTGACAATCACTCAGGCATTATGACAGGTGTGATGTGACAATCATAAGAGGCTTGTGACAGATGTGTGGTGACAATCACATGCCAATTGTGACAGGGTGAGCTGATACACACGTGGGTTGTGCCTGAAGTTATGTGACATTCTCATGTGTAATGACATATACTGTGTGATACTCTGTAATGCATGTGACAAATGTGAGGTGACAATCACAGTCTTGGTGTGACAGATGTCATGTGACACTGCCATGTGTGTTGAGACAGAAATGGCATGACAGTCACAGGCTCAATGTGACAGATATGATGTGACAGTTGTGCATGATGACACAGAGGAGGTGACAATCACAAGGGCACTGTGACAGCAGTGATGTGACCCACATAAGCAGTGTGTGAGAAAACCCACATGCTGGTTGTGACTATGTGAGATGACACACAAGGGGCTTGTGCCTGATGTGATATGACACTGTCATGTGTGATGACAGATATGATGTGGCACTCCATAAAGCACATGACAAATGTGAGGTGACAATCACACTCTTGGTGTGACAGATGTCATGTGACACTGACATGTGTGTTGAGACAAATAGGTGACAGCCACAGGCATGATGTGACAGATATGTGACACTTGCCTGTTATGACACAGATGAGGTGACCATCACATGGGCATGGTGACAGTTTGGATGTGACACACATAAGTGGTGTGTGACAGCTGTGTGGTGTCAACCACTTGCTGGTTGTGACCATGTGAGGTGACACACAAGTGGGTTGTGCCTGATGTGCTATGACACACTCATGTGATGGGACACATATGACATGACACTCCAGAAGTCATGTGACACATGTGATGTGCTAATCACACTCTTGTTGAGACAGATGTCAGGTAACACTGCCATGTGTGTCGAGACAGAAATAGTGTGACCCTAACAGGCACAATGGGACTGAAATGTTGTGACACTTGCACATTATGACACCCATGAGGTGACAATCACACAGGCATTGGGACAGGTGTGATGTGACAATCATGAGTCTTGTGACCGATGTGTGGTGACATTGACATGCCAATTGTGACCATGTGAGGTGACACACAAGTGAATTTGGAACTGTTACGATGTGACACACGCATGTGCAATGTGACTGGTGTGATGTGACACTCCTGGGAGGCATGTGACTAATATGAGGGGACAATCACACTCTGTGTGTCACAGGAGTCAGGTGACACTCTCAAGTGTGTTGAGACCCATGTGATGTGACAATCACATGTGCAATGACACAGGTATGATGTGACCCTTGGGCATTAAGACACATGAGGTGACAAATACATGAACATTGTGACAGTTGTGATGTGACCGTCATAAGCAGCTTGTGACAGATGTGCGGTGACAATCACATGCCAGTTGTGACCATGTGAGGTGACACACAAGTGGGCTGTGCCTGATGTGATATGACACTCTCATGTGTGATGACAGATAGGATGTGTCACTCTGTAAAGCATGTGCCAAATGTGAGGTAACACACTATGGGTGTAACAGATGTCAGATGACACTGCCACATTTGTTGAGGCAGAAATGCTGTGACAATAACAGACATGATGTGACTGATATGTTATGGCACTTGCGTGTTACAACACAGGTGATGTGACAATCACATGGGCCTTGTAACAGTTTTGATGTGACACACATAAGCATGTGTGACACATGTGTGGTGATCACGTGAGGTGACACACAAATGGCTTGTGCTTGATGTGATATGACTCTCATGTGTGATGACAGGTATGATGCGATGCTCTGTAAAGCAAGTGACAATGTGAGGTGACACACAAGTTGATTGGAACTGATCTGATGTGACACACACATGTGTGATATGAGAGGTATGATGTGACACCCCTGCATGGCATGTGACTTATATGAGGTGACAATCACTCTCTGGGTGTGACACATGTCAGGAGACACTCTCATGCGTGTTGAGACAGATGTGATATGACAATCACAGGTGCAATGCGACACATATGATGGGGCATTTGCATGTTAAGATACATGTGGGATGACAACCACAGAAGCGTTGTGACAGTTGTGATGTGACAGTCATAAATGGCTTGGGACAAATGAGTGGTGACAATCGTATGCTGATTGTGACCTTCTGAGTTGACATGCATGTGGGTTGTGATGGACATGATGTGACATGCACATGTGAAGTGACAGGTATGCTGTAATGCTTCTGGAAGTCTTCTGACAAATTGAGGTCACAATAACACTCTGAGTGTGACAGGTATCAGGTGACAATGCCACATGTGTTGAGACAGAAATGATATGAGAGCCACAGGCATGATGTGATAGCTATGATGTGACACTTGCCTCTTAAGACACATGGTGAGGTAACAATCACATGAGTGTTGTGACAGTTGTGATGTGACACACATAAGCAATGTGTGACAGGTGTGTGATGACAACCACATGCTGGTTGTGACCATGTGAGGTGACACAAGTGGGTTGTACCTGATGAGATATGACACTCTCACATGTGATGCGACAGATATGATGTGACACTCTGGAAGGCATTTGACACATGTGATGTGACACTCACACTCAGGGTATGACAGATGTCAGATGACACACCCACATGGGCTGAGACAGAAGTGACGTGATAATCATAAGTGTGATGGGATAGATACGATATAATGCTTTCATGTTATGACACATGTGAGGTAATGGCCACATGGGTGTGGTGACAGTTGTGATATGACACTGATAAGAGGCTTGTGACAGATGTGTGGTGACAATCATATGCCAGTGGTGAACACATGAGGTGACAAATGGGTGGTGATGGATGTGACGTGACAGTCCCATATGTGATGTGACAGGGAAACATGACACTTTGTAAGGCACCTGACAAATGGGAGGTGACAAACACACTCTGGGTGTGACAGATGCCAGGTGACACTGCCACATGTGTTGAGACAGAAATGATGCGAGAGTCACAGGCACGATGTGACAGATATGATGTGACACGTGCAT
Source organism: Hippopotamus amphibius kiboko (assembly GCF_030028045.1). Classification (NCBI taxonomy): domain Eukaryota; kingdom Metazoa; phylum Chordata; class Mammalia; order Artiodactyla; family Hippopotamidae; genus Hippopotamus; species Hippopotamus amphibius. Next base: position 55,563,950 of record NC_080192.1, on the reverse strand, counting down.
TCTGACATAGGAGAAGTGACAGTCACATGGGTGTTATAACAGTTTTGATGTAACACACAGAAGTATGTGTGACAGATGTGTGGTGACAATCATATGCCAATTGTGACAATGGGAGGTGACACACAACTGGGTTGGATCTGATGTGATGTGACAATCACATGTGCAATGTGACAGGTATGATGTGACAGTTGTGCGTGAAGACACATGTGAGGTGACAGTCACTTGAGCATTGTGACAGTTGTGATGTGAGACTCATAAGTGGCTTGTGACCAGTGTGTGGTGACAATCATATGCAGATTGTGACCATCTGAGATCACATACATATGGGTTTTGACTGATGTGATGTGACATGCACATGTCAGATGTGACAGGGATGATGTGACACTCCCAGAAGACGTGTGACAAGTGTGAGGTGACAATCACACTGTGGGTGTGACAGATATCAGGTGACACTGCCACGTGTGTTGAGACAGAAATGATGTGATGATCACAGGCATGATATGAGAGATATGATGTGACACTTGCATATTATAACACAGATGAGGTGACCATCACATGGGCATTGTAACAGATTTGACGTGACCCACATAAGCATGTGTGACAGATGTGTGGTGACAATAACATGTGGGTTGTGACCATGTGAGGTGACACACAAGTGGGTTGTGCCTCATGTGATATTTCACTCCCATGTGTAATGTGACAGATATGATGTGACACTCCATAACACATGTGACAAATGTGAGGTGACAATCACACTCGAGGTGTGACATATGTCAGGTGACACTGCCACATGTGTTGAAGTAGAAATGGTGTGACCAATAACAGGCACAATGTGACTGACATTTTTGGATAATTGCATGTTATGACACACATGAGGTGACAATCACTCAGGCATTATGACAGGTGTGATGTGACAATCATAAGAGGCTTGTGACAGATGTGTGGTGACAATCACATGCCAATTGTGACAGGGTGAGCTGATACACACGTGGGTTGTGCCTGAAGTTATGTGACATTCTCATGTGTAATGACATATACTGTGTGATACTCTGTAATGCATGTGACAAATGTGAGGTGACAATCACAGTCTTGGTGTGACAGATGTCATGTGACACTGCCATGTGTGTTGAGACAGAAATGGCATGACAGTCACAGGCTCAATGTGACAGATATGATGTGACAGTTGTGCATGATGACACAGAGGAGGTGACAATCACAAGGGCACTGTGACAGCAGTGATGTGACCCACATAAGCAGTGTGTGAGAAAACCCACATGCTGGTTGTGACTATGTGAGATGACACACAAGGGGCTTGTGCCTGATGTGATATGACACTGTCATGTGTGATGACAGATATGATGTGGCACTCCATAAAGCACATGACAAATGTGAGGTGACAATCACACTCTTGGTGTGACAGATGTCATGTGACACTGACATGTGTGTTGAGACAAATAGGTGACAGCCACAGGCATGATGTGACAGATATGTGACACTTGCCTGTTATGACACAGATGAGGTGACCATCACATGGGCATGGTGACAGTTTGTATGTGACACACATAAGTGGTGTGTGACAGCTGTGTGGTGTCAACCACTTGCTGGTTGTGACCATGTGAGGTGACACACAAGTGGGTTGTGCCTGATGTGCTATGACACACTCATGTGATGGGACACATATGACATGACACTCCAGAAGTCATGTGACACATGTGATGTGCTAATCACACTCTTGTTGAGACAGATGTCAGGTAACACTGCCATGTGTGTCGAGACAGAAATAGTGTGACCCTAACAGGCACAATGGGACTGAAATGTTGTGACACTTGCACATTATGACACCCATGAGGTGACAATCACACAGGCATTGGGACAGGTGTGATGTGACAATCATGAGTCTTGTGACCGATGTGTGGTGACATTGACATGCCAATTGTGACCATGTGGGGTGACACACAAGTGAATTTGGAACTGTTGTGATGTGACACACGCATGTGCAATGTGACTGGTGTGATGTGACACTCCTGGGAGGCATGTGACTAATATGAGGGGACAATCACACTCTGTGTGTCACAGGAGTCAGGTGACACTCTCAAGTGTGTTGAGACCCATGTGATGTGACAATCACATGTGCAATGACACAGGTATGATGTGACCCTTGGGCATTAAGACACATGAGGTGACAAATACATGAACATTGTGACAGTTGTGATGTGACCGTCATAAGCAGCTTGTGACAGATGTGCGGTGACAATCACATGCCAGTTGTGACCATGTGAGGTGACACACAAGTGGGCTGTGCCTGATGTGATATGACACTCTCATGTGTGATGACAGATAGGATGTGTCACTCTGTAAAGCATGTGCCAAATGTGAGGTAACACACTATGGGTGTAACAGATGTCAGATGACACTGCCACATTTGTTGAGGCAGAAATGCTGTGACAATAACAGACATGATGTGACTGATATGTTATGGCACTTGCGTGTTACAACACAGGTGATGTGACAATCACATGGGCCTTGTAACAGTTTTGATGTGACACACATAAGCATGTGTGACACATGTGTGGTGATCACGTGAGGTGACACACAAATGGCTTGTGCTTGATGTGATATGACTCTCATGTGTGATGACAGGTATGATGCGATGCTCTGTAAAGCAAGTGACAATGTGAGGTGACACACAAGTTGATTGGAACTGATCTGATGTGACACACACATGTGTGATATGAGAGGTATGATGTGACACCCCTGCATGGCATGTGACTTATATGAGGTGACACTCACTCTCTGGGTGTGACACATGTCAGGAGACACTCTCATGCATGTTGAGACAGATGTGATATGACAATCACAGGTGCAATGCGACACATATGATGGGGCATTTGCATGTTAAGATACATGTGGGATGACAACCACAGAAGCGTTGTGACAGTTGTGATGTGACAATCATAAATGGCTTGGGACAAATGAGTGGTGACAATCGTATGCTGATTGTGACCTTCTGAGTTGACATGCATGTGGGTTGTGATGGACATGATGTGACATGCACATGTGAAGTGACAGGTATGCTGTAATGCTTCTGGAAGTCTTCTGACAAATTGAGGTCACAATAACACTCTGAGTGTGACAGGTATCAGGTGACAATGCCACATGTGTTGAGACAGAAATGATATGAGAGCCACAGGCATGATGTGATAGCTATGATGTGACACTTGCCTCTTAAGACACATGGTGAGGTAACAATCACATGAGTGTTGTGACAGTTGTGATGTGACACACATAAGCAATGTGTGACAGGTGTGTGATGACAACCACATGCTGGTTGTGACCATGTGAGGTGACACAAGTGGGTTGTACCTGATGAGATATGACACTCTCACATGTGATGCGACAGATATGATGTGACACTCTGGAAGGCATTTGACACATGTGATGTGACACTCACACTCAGGGTATGACAGATGTCAGATGACACACCCACATGGGCTGAGACAGAAGTGACGTGATAATCATAAGTGTGATGGGATAGATACGATATAATGCTTTCATGTTATGACACATGTGAGGTAACGGCCACATGGGTGTGGTGACAGTTGTGATATGACACTGATAAGAGGCTTGTGACAGATGTGTGGTGACAATCATATGCCAGTGGTGAACACATGAGGTGACAAATGGGTGGTGATGGATGTGACGTGACAGTCCCATATGTGATGTGACAGGGAAACATGACACTTTGTAAGGCACCTGACAAATGGGAGGTGACAAACACACTCTGGGTGTGACAGATGCCAGGTGACACTGCCACATGTGTTGAGACAGAAATGATGCGAGAGTCACAGGCACGATGTGACAGATATGATGTGACACGTGCATTCTGACATAGGAGAAGTGACAGTCACATGGGTGTTATAACAGTTTTGATGTAACACACAGAAGTATGTGTGACAGATGTGTGGTGACAATCATATGCCAATTGTGACAATGGGAGGTGACACACAACTGGGTTGGATCTGATGTGATGTGACAATCACATGTGCAATGTGACAGGTATGATGTGACAGTTGTGCGTGAAGACACATGTGAGGTGACAGTCACTTGAGCATTGTGACAGTTGTGATGTGAGACTCATAAGTGGCTTGTGACCAGTGTGTGGTGACAATCATATGCAGATTGTGACCATCTGAGATCACATACATATGGGTTTTGACTGATGTGATGTGACATGCACATGTCAGATGTGACAGGGATGATGTGACACTCCCAGAAGACGTGTGACAAGTGTGAGGTGACAATCACACTGTGGGTGTGACAGATATCAGGTGACACTGCCATGTGTGTTGAGACAGAAATGATGTGATGATCACAGGCATGATATGAGAGATATGATGTGACACTTGCATATTATAACACAGATGAGGTGACAATCACATGGGCATTGTAACAGATTTGACGTGACCCACATAAGCATGTGTGACAGATGTGTGGTGACAATAACATGTGGGTTGTGACCATGTGAGGTGACACACAAGTGGGTTGTGCCTCATGTGATATTTCACTCCCATGTGTAATGTGACAGATATGATGTGACACTCCATAACACATGTGACAAATGTGAGGTGACAATCACACTCGAGGTGTGACATATGTCAGGTGACACTGCCACATGTGTTGAAGTAGAAATGGTGTGACCAATAACAGGCACAATGTGACTGACATTTTTGGATAATTGCATGTTATGACACACATGAGGTGACAATCACTCAGGCATTATGACAGGTGTGATGTGACAATCATAAGAGGCTTGTGACAGATGTGTGGTGACAATCACATGCCAATTGTGACAGGGTGAGCTGATACACACGTGGGTTGTGCCTGAAGTTATGTGACATTCTCATGTGTAATGACATATACTGTGTGATACTCTGTAATGCATGTGACAAATGTGAGGTGACAATCACAGTCTTGGTGTGACAGATGTCATGTGACACTGCCATGTGTGTTGAGACAGAAATGGCATGACAGTCACAGGCTCAATGTGACAGATATGATGTGACAGTTGTGCATGATGACACAGAGGAGGTGACAATCACAAGGGCACTGTGACAGCAGTGATGTGACCCACATAAGCAGTGTGTGAGAAAACCCACATGCTGGTTGTGACTATGTGAGATGACACACAAGGGGCTTGTGCCTGATGTGATATGACACTGTCATGTGTGATGACAGATATGATGTGGCACTCCATAAAGCACATGACAAATGTGAGGTGACAATCACACTCTTGGTGTGACAGATGTCATGTGACACTGACATGTGTGTTGAGACAAATAGGTGACAGCCACAGGCATGATGTGACAGATATGTGACACTTGCCTGTTATGACACAGATGAGGTGACCATCACATGGGCATGGTGACAGTTTGGATGTGACACACATAAGTGGTGTGTGACAGCTGTGTGGTGTCAACCACTTGCTGGTTGTGACCATGTGAGGTGACACACAAGTGGGTTGTGCCTGATGTGCTATGACACACTCATGTGATGGGACACATATGACATGACACTCCAGAAGTCATGTGACACATGTGATGTGCTAATCACACTCTTGTTGAGACAGATGTCAGGTAACACTGCCATGTGTGTCGAGACAGAAATAGTGTGACCCTAACAGGCACAATGGGACTGAAATGTTGTGACACTTGCACATTATGACACCCATGAGGTGACAATCACACAGGCATTGGGACAGGTGTGATGTGACAATCATGAGTCTTGTGACCGATGTGTGGTGACATTGACATGCCAATTGTGACCATGTGAGGTGACACACAAGTGAATTTGGAACTGTTACGATGTGACACACGCATGTGCAATGTGACTGGTGTGATGTGACACTCCTGGGAGGCATGTGACTAATATGAGGGGACAATCACACTCTGTGTGTCACAGGAGTCAGGTGACACTCTCAAGTGTGTTGAGACCCATGTGATGTGACAATCACATGTGCAATGACACAGGTATGATGTGACCCTTGGGCATTAAGACACATGAGGTGACAAATACATGAACATTGTGACAGTTGTGATGTGACCGTCATAAGCAGCTTGTGACAGATGTGCGGTGACAATCACATGCCAGTTGTGACCATGTGAGGTGACACACAAGTGGGCTGTGCCTGATGTGATATGACACTCTCATGTGTGATGACAGATAGGATGTGTCACTCTGTAAAGCATGTGCCAAATGTGAGGTAACACACTATGGGTGTAACAGATGTCAGATGACACTGCCACATTTGTTGAGGCAGAAATGCTGTGACAATAACAGACATGATGTGACTGATATGTTATGGCACTTGCGTGTTACAACACAGGTGATGTGACAATCACATGGGCCTTGTAACAGTTTTGATGTGACACACATAAGCATGTGTGACACATGTGTGGTGATCACGTGAGGTGACACACAAATGGCTTGTGCTTGATGTGATATGACTCTCATGTGTGATGACAGGTATGATGCGATGCTCTGTAAAGCAAGTGACAATGTGAGGTGACACACAAGTTGATTGGAACTGATCTGATGTGACACACACATGTGTGATATGAGAGGTATGATGTGACACCCCTGCATGGCATGTGACTTATATGAGGTGACAATCACTCTCTGGGTGTGACACATGTCAGGAGACACTCTCATGCGTGTTGAGACAGATGTGATATCACAATCACAGGTGCAATGCGACACATATGATGGGGCATTTGCATGTTAAGATACATGTGGGATGACAACCACAGAAGCGTTGTGACAGTTGTGATGTGACAGTCATAAATGGCTTGGGACAAATGAGTGGTGACAATCGTATGCTGATTGTGACCTTCTGAGTTGACATGCATGTGGGTTGTGATGGACATGATGTGACATGCACATGTGAAGTGACAGGTATGCTGTAATGCTTCTGGAAGTCTTCTGACAAATTGAGGTCACAATAACACTCTGAGTGTGACAGGTATCAGGTGACAATGCCACATGTGTTGAGACAGAAATGATATGAGAGCCACAGGCATGATGTGATAGCTATGATGTGACACTTGCCTCTTAAGACACATGGTGAGGTAACAATCACATGAGTGTTGTGACAGTTGTGATGTGACACACATAAGCAATGTGTGACAGGTGTGTGATGACAACCACATGCTGGTTGTGACCATGTGAGGTGACACAAGTGGGTTGTACCTGATGAGATATGACACTCTCACATGTGATGCGACAGATATGATGTGACACTCTGGAAGGCATTTGACACATGTGATGTGACACTCACACTCAGGGTATGACAGATGTCAGATGACACACCCACATGGGCTGAGACAGAAGTGACGTGATAATCATAAGTGTGATGGGATAGATACGATATAATGCTTTCATGTTATGACACATGTGAGGTAATGGCCACATGGGTGTGGTGACAGTTGTGATATGACACTGATAAGAGGCTTGTGACAGATGTGTGGTGACAATCATATGCCAGTGGTGAACACATGAGGTGACAAATGGGTGGTGATGGATGTGACGTGACAGTCCCATATGTGATGTGACAGGGAAACATGACACTTTGTAAGGCACCTGACAAATGGGAGGTGACAAACACACTCTGGGTGTGACAGATGCCAGGTGACACTGCCACATGTGTTGAGACAGAAATGATGCGAGAGTCACAGGCACGATGTGACAGATATGATGTGACACGTGCATTCTGACATAGGAGAAGTGACAGTCACATGGGTGTTATAACAGTTTTGATGTAACACACAGAAGTATGTGTGACAGATGTGTGGTGACAATCATATGCCAATTGTGACAATGGGAGGTGACACACAACTGGGTTGGATCTGATGTGATGTGACAATCACATGTGCAATGTGACAGGTATGATGTGACAGTTGTGCGTGAAGACACATGTGAGGTGACAGTCACTTGAGCATTGTGACAGTTGTGATGTGAGACTCATAAGTGGCTTGTGACCAGTGTGTGGTGACAATCATATGCAGATTGTGACCATCTGAGATCACATACATATGGGTTTTGACTGATGTGATGTGACCTGCACATGTCAGATGTGACAGGGATGATGTGACACTCCCAGAAGACGTGTGACAAGTGTGAGGTGACAATCACACTGTGGGTGTGACAGATATCAGGTGACACTGCCACGTGTGTTGAGACAGAAATGATGTGATGATCACAGGCATGATATGAGAGATATGATGTGACACTTGCATATTATAACACAGATGAGGTGACAATCACATGGGCATTGTAACAGATTTGACGTGACCCACATAAGCATGTGTGACAGATGTGTGGTGACAATAACATGTGGGTTGTGACCATGTGAGGTGACACACAAGTGGGTTGTGCCTCATGTGATATTTCACTCCCATGTGTAATGTGACAGATATGATGTGACACTCCATAACACATGTGACAAATGTGAGGTGACAATCACACTCGAGGTGTGACATATGTCAGGTGACACTGCCACATGTGTTGAAGTAGAAGTGGTGTGACCAATAACAGGCACAATGTGACTGACATTTTTGGATAATTGCATGTTATGACACACATGAGGTGACAATCACTCAGGCATTATGACAGGTGTGATGTGACAATCATAAGAGGCTTGTGACAGATGTGTGGTGACAATCACATGCCAATTGTGACAGGGTGAGCTGATACACACGTGGGTTGTGCCTGAAGTTATGTGACATTCTCATGTGTAATGACATATACTGTGTGATACTCTGTAATGCATGTGACAAATGTGAGGTGACAATCACAGTCTTGGTGTGACAGATGTCATGTGACACTGCCATGTGTGTTGAGACAGAAATGGCATGACAGTCACAGGCTCAATGTGACAGATATGATGTGACAGTTGTGCATGATGACACAGAGGAGGTGACAATCACAAGGGCACAGTGACAGCAGTGATGTGACCCACAGAAGCAGTGTGTGTGAAAACCCACATGCTGGTTGTGACTATGTGAGATGACACACAAGGGGCTTGTGCCTGATGTGATATGACACTGTCATGTGTGATGACAGATATGATGTGACACTCCATAAAGCACATGACAAATGTGAGGTGACAATCACACTCTTGGTGTGACAGATGTCATGTGACACTGACATGTGTGTTGAGACAAATAGGTGACAGCCACAGGCATGATGTGACAGATATGTGACACTTGCCTGTTATGACACAGATGAGGTGACAATCACATGGGCATGGTGACAGTTTGGATGTGACACACATAAGTGGTGTGTGACAGCTGTGTGGTGTCAACCACTTGCTGGTTGTGACCATGTGAGGTGACACACAAGTGGGTTGTGCCTGATGTGCTATGACACACTCATGTGATGGGACACATATGACATGACACTCCAGAAGTCATGTGACAAATGTGATGTGCTAATCACACTCTTGTTGAGACAGATGTCAGGTAACACTGCCATGTGTGTCGAGACAGAAATAGTGTGACCCTAACAGGCACAATGGGACTGAAATGTTGTGACACTTGCACATTATGACACCCATGAGGTGACAATCACACAGGCATTGGGACAGGTGTGATGTGACAATCATGAGTCTTGTGACCGATGTGTGGTGACATTGACATGCCAATTGTGACCATGTGGGGTGACACACAAGTGAATTTGGAACTGTTGTGATGTGACACACGCATGTGCAATGTGACTGGTGTGATGTGACACTCCTGGGAGGCATGTGACTAATATGAGGGGACAATCACACTCTGTGTGTCACAGGAGTCAGGTGACACTCTCAAGTGTGTTGAGACCCATGTGATGTGACAATCACATGTGCAATGACACAGGTATGATGTGACCCTTGGGCATTAAGACACATGAGGTGACAAATACATGAACATTGTGACAGTTGTGATGTGACCGTCATAAGCAGCTTGTGACAGATGTGCGGTGACAATCACATGCCAGTTGTGACCATGTGAGGTGACACACAAGTGGGCTGTGCCTGATGTGATATGACACTCTCATGTGTGATGACAGATAGGATGTGTCACTCTGTAAAGCATGTGCCAAATGTGAGGTAACACACTATGGGTGTAACAGATGTCAGATGACACTGCCACATTTGTTGAGGCAGAAATGCTGTGACAATAACAGACATGATGTGACTGATATGTTATGGCACTTGCGTGTTACAACACAGGTGATGTGACAATCACATGGGCCTTGTAACAGTTTTGATGTGACACACATAAGCATGTGTGACACATGTGTGGTGATCACGTGAGGTGACACACAAATGGCTTGTGCTTGATGTGATATGACTCTCATGTGTGATGACAGGTATGATGCGATGCTCTGTAAAGCAAGTGACAATGTGAGGTGACACACAAGTTGATTGGAACTGATCTGATGTGACACACACATGTGTGATATGAGAGGTATGATGTGACACCCCTGCATGGCATGTGACTTATATGAGGTGACACTCACTCTCTGGGTGTGACACATGTCAGGAGACACTCTCATGCATGTTGAGACAGATGTGATATGACAATCACAGGTGCAATGCGACACATATGATGGGGCATTTGCATGTTAAGATACATGTGGGATGACAACCACAGAAGCGTTGTGACAGTTGTGATGTGACAATCATAAATGGCTTGGGACAAATGAGTGGTGACAATCGTATGCTGATTGTGACCTTCTGAGTTGACATGCATGTGGGTTGTGATGGACATGATGTGACATGCACATGTGAAGTGACAGGTATGCTGTAATGCTTCTGGAAGTCTTCTGACAAATTGAGGTCACAATAACACTCTGAGTGTGACAGGTATCAGGTGACAATGCCACATGTGTTGAGACAGAAATGATATGAGAGCCACAGGCATGATGTGATAGCTATGATGTGACACTTGCCTCTTAAGACACATGGTGAGGTAACAATCACATGAGTGTTGTGACAGTTGTGATGTGACACACATAAGCAATGTGTGACAGGTGTGTGATGACAACCACATGCTGGTTGTGACCATGTGAGGTGACACAAGTGGGTTGTACCTGATGAGATATGACACTCTCACATGTGATGCGACAGATATGATGTGACACTCTGGAAGGCATTTGACACATGTGATGTGACACTCACACTCAGGGTATGACAGATGTCAGATGACACACCCACATGGGCTGAGACAGAAGTGACGTGATAATCATAAGTGTGATGGGATAGATACGATATAATGCTTTCATGTTATGACACATGTGAGGTAACGGCCACATGGGTGTGGTGACAGTTGTGATATGACACTGATAAGAGGCTTGTGACAGATGTGTGGTGACAATCATATGCCAGTGGTGAACACATGAGGTGACAAATGGGTGGTGATGGATGTGACGTGACAGTCCCATATGTGATGTGACAGGGAAACATGACACTTTGTAAGGCACCTGACAAATGGGAGGTGACAAACACACTCTGGGTGTGACAGATGCCAGGTGACACTGCCACATGTGTTGAGACAGAAATGATGCGAGAGTCACAGGCACGATGTGACAGATATGATGTGACACGTGCATTCTGACATAGGAGAAGTGACAGTCACATGGGTGTTATAACAGTTTTGATGTAACACACAGAAGTATGTGTGACAGATGTGTGGTGACAATCATATGCCAATTGTGACAATGGGAGGTGACACACAACTGGGTTGGATCTGATGTGATGTGACAATCACATGTGCAATGTGACAGGTATGATGTGACAGTTGTGCGTGAAGACACATGTGAGGTGACAGTCACTTGAGCATTGTGACAGTTGTGATGTGAGACTCATAAGTGGCTTGTGACCAGTGTGTGGTGACAATCATATGCAGATTGTGACCATCTGAGATCACATACATATGGGTTTTGACTGATGTGATGTGACATGCACATGTCAGATGTGACAGGGATGATGTGACACTCCCAGAAGACGTGTGACAAGTGTGAGGTGACAATCACACTGTGGGTGTGACAGATATCAGGTGACACTGCCATGTGTGTTGAGACAGAAATGATGTGATGATCACAGGCATGATATGAGAGATATGATGTGACACTTGCATATTATAACACAGATGAGGTGACAATCACATGGGCATTGTAACAGATTTGACGTGACCCACATAAGCATGTGTGACAGATGTGTGGTGACAATAACATGTGGGTTGTGACCATGTGAGGTGACACACAAGTGGGTTGTGCCTCATGTGATATTTCACTCCCATGTGTAATGTGACAGATATGATGTGACACTCCATAACACATGTGACAAATGTGAGGTGACAATCACACTCGAGGTGTGACATATGTCAGGTGACACTGCCACATGTGTTGAAGTAGAAATGGTGTGACCAATAACAGGCACAATGTGACTGACATTTTTGGATAATTGCATGTTATGACACACATGAGGTGACAATCACTCAGGCATTATGACAGGTGTGATGTGACAATCATAAGAGGCTTGTGACAGATGTGTGGTGACAATCACATGCCAATTGTGACAGGGTGAGCTGATACACACGTGGGTTGTGCCTGAAGTTATGTGACATTCTCATGTGTAATGACATATACTGTGTGATACTCTGTAATGCATGTGACAAATGTGAGGTGACAATCACAGTCTTGGTGTGACAGATGTCATGTGACACTGCCATGTGTGTTGAGACAGAAATGGCATGACAGTCACAGGCTCAATGTGACAGATATGATGTGACAGTTGTGCATGATGACACAGAGGAGGTGACAATCACAAGGGCACTGTGACAGCAGTGATGTGACCCACATAAGCAGTGTGTGAGAAAACCCACATGCTGGTTGTGACTATGTGAGATGACACACAAGGGGCTTGTGCCTGATGTGATATGACACTGTCATGTGTGATGACAGATATGATGTGGCACTCCATAAAGCACATGACAAATGTGAGGTGACAATCACACTCTTGGTGTGACAGATGTCATGTGACACTGACATGTGTGTTGAGACAAATAGGTGACAGCCACAGGCATGATGTGACAGATATGTGACACTTGCCTGTTATGACACAGATGAGGTGACCATCACATGGGCATGGTGACAGTTTGGATGTGACACACATAAGTGGTGTGTGACAGCTGTGTGGTGTCAACCACTTGCTGGTTGTGACCATGTGAGGTGACACACAAGTGGGTTGTGCCTGATGTGCTATGACACACTCATGTGATGGGACACATATGACATGACACTCCAGAAGTCATGTGACACATGTGATGTGCTAATCACACTCTTGTTGAGACAGATGTCAGGTAACACTGCCATGTGTGTCGAGACAGAAATAGTGTGACCCTAACAGGCACAATGGGACTGAAATGTTGTGACACTTGCACATTATGACACCCATGAGGTGACAATCACACAGGCATTGGGACAGGTGTGATGTGACAATCATGAGTCTTGTGACCGATGTGTGGTGACATTGACATGCCAATTGTGACCATGTGAGGTGACACACAAGTGAATTTGGAACTGTTACGATGTGACACACGCATGTGCAATGTGACTGGTGTGATGTGACACTCCTGGGAGGCATGTGACTAATATGAGGGGACAATCACACTCTGTGTGTCACAGGAGTCAGGTGACACTCTCAAGTGTGTTGAGACCCATGTGATGTGACAATCACATGTGCAATGACACAGGTATGATGTGACCCTTGGGCATTAAGACACATGAGGTGACAAATACATGAACATTGTGACAGTTGTGATGTGACCGTCATAAGCAGCTTGTGACAGATGTGCGGTGACAATCACATGCCAGTTGTGACCATGTGAGGTGACACACAAGTGGGCTGTGCCTGATGTGATATGACACTCTCATGTGTGATGACAGATAGGATGTGTCACTCTGTAAAGCATGTGCCAAATGTGAGGTAACACACTATGGGTGTAACAGATGTCAGATGACACTGCCACATTTGTTGAGGCAGAAATGCTGTGACAATAACAGACATGATGTGACTGATATGTTATGGCACTTGCGTGTTACAACACAGGTGATGTGACAATCACATGGGCCTTGTAACAGTTTTGATGTGACACACATAAGCATGTGTGACACATGTGTGGTGATCACGTGAGGTGACACACAAATGGCTTGTGCTTGATGTGATATGACTCTCATGTGTGATGACAGGTATGATGCGATGCTCTGTAAAGCAAGTGACAATGTGAGGTGACACACAAGTTGATTGGAACTGATCTGATGTGACACACACATGTGTGATATGAGAGGTATGATGTGACACCCCTGCATGGCATGTGACTTATATGAGGTGACAATCACTCTCTGGGTGTGACACATGTCAGGAGACACTCTCATGCGTGTTGAGACAGATGTGATATCACAATCACAGGTGCAATGCGACACATATGATGGGGCATTTGCATGTTAAGATACATGTGGGATGACAACCACAGAAGCGTTGTGACAGTTGTGATGTGACAGTCATAAATGGCTTGGGACAAATGAGTGGTGACAATCGTATGCTGATTGTGACCTTCTGAGTTGACATGCATGTGGGTTGTGATGGACATGATGTGACATGCACATGTGAAGTGACAGGTATGCTGTAATGCTTCTGGAAGTCTTCTGACAAATTGAGGTCACAATAACACTCTGAGTGTGACAGGTATCAGGTGACAATGCCACATGTGTTGAGACAGAAATGATATGAGAGCCACAGGCATGATGTGATAGCTATGATGTGACACTTGCCTCTTAAGACACATGGTGAGGTAACAATCACATGAGTGTTGTGACAGTTGTGATGTGACACACATAAGCAATGTGTGACAGGTGTGTGATGACAACCACATGCTGGTTGTGACCATGTGAGGTGACACAAGTGGGTTGTACCTGATGAGATATGACACTCTCACATGTGATGCGACAGATATGATGTGACACTCTGGAAGGCATTTGACACATGTGATGTGACACTCACACTCAGGGTATGACAGATGTCAGATGACACACCCACATGGGCTGAGACAGAAGTGACGTGATAATCATAAGTGTGATGGGATAGATACGATATAATGCTTTCATGTTATGACACATGTGAGGTAATGGCCACATGGGTGTGGTGACAGTTGTGATATGACACTGATAAGAGGCTTGTGACAGATGTGTGGTGACAATCATATGCCAGTGGTGAACACATGAGGTGACAAATGGGTGGTGATGGATGTGACGTGACAGTCCCATATGTGATGTGACAGGGAAACATGACACTTTGTAAGGCACCTGACAAATGGGAGGTGACAAACACACTCTGGGTGTGACAGATGCCAGGTGACACTGCCACATGTGTTGAGACAGAAATGATGCGAGAGTCACAGGCACGATGTGACAGATATGATGTGACACGTGCATTCTGACATAGGAGAAGTGACAGTCACATGGGTGTTATAACAGTTTTGATGTAACACACAGAAGTATGTGTGACAGATGTGTGGTGACAATCATATGCCAATTGTGACAATGGGAGGTGACACACAACTGGGTTGGATCTGATGTGATGTGACAATCACATGTGCAATGTGACAGGTATGATGTGACAGTTGTGCGTGAAGACACATGTGAGGTGACAGTCACTTGAGCATTGTGACAGTTGTGATGTGAGACTCATAAGTGGCTTGTGACCAGTGTGTGGTGACAATCATATGCAGATTGTGACCATCTGAGATCACATACATATGGGTTTTGACTGATGTGATGTGACATGCACATGTCAGATGTGACAGGGATGATGTGACACTCCCAGAAGACGTGTGACAAGTGTGAGGTGACAATCACACTGTGGGTGTGACAGATATCAGGTGACACTGCCACGTGTGTTGAGACAGAAATGATGTGATGATCACAGGCATGATATGAGAGATATGATGTGACACTTGCATATTATAACACAGATGAGGTGACCATCACATGGGCATTGTAACAGATTTGACGTGACCCACATAAGCATGTGTGACAGATGTGTGGTGACAATAACATGTGGGTTGTGACCATGTGAGGTGACACACAAGTGGGTTGTGCCTCATGTGATATTTCACTCCCATGTGTAATGTGACAGATATGATGTGACACTCCATAACACATGTGACAAATGTGAGGTGACAATCACACTCGAGGTGTGACATATGTCAGGTGACACTGCCACATGTGTTGAAGTAGAAATGGTGTGACCAATAACAGGCACAATGTGACTGACATTTTTGGATAATTGCATGTTATGACACACATGAGGTGACAATCACTCAGGCATTATGACAGGTGTGATGTGACAATCATAAGAGGCTTGTGACAGATGTGTGGTGACAATCACATGCCAATTGTGACAGGGTGAGCTGATACACACGTGGGTTGTGCCTGAAGTTATGTGACATTCTCATGTGTAATGACATATACTGTGTGATACTCTGTAATGCATGTGACAAATGTGAGGTGACAATCACAGTCTTGGTGTGACAGATGTCATGTGACACTGCCATGTGTGTTGAGACAGAAATGGCATGACAGTCACAGGCTCAATGTGACAGATATGATGTGACAGTTGTGCATGATGACACAGAGGAGGTGACAATCACAAGGGCACTGTGACAGCAGTGATGTGACCCACATAAGCAGTGTGTGAGAAAACCCACATGCTGGTTGTGACTATGTGAGATGACACACAAGGGGCTTGTGCCTGATGTGATATGACACTGTCATGTGTGATGACAGATATGATGTGGCACTCCATAAAGCACATGACAAATGTGAGGTGACAATCACACTCTTGGTGTGACAGATGTCATGTGACACTGACATGTGTGTTGAGACAAATAGGTGACAGCCACAGGCATGATGTGACAGATATGTGACACTTGCCTGTTATGACACAGATGAGGTGACCATCACATGGGCATGGTGACAGTTTGTATGTGACACACATAAGTGGTGTGTGACAGCTGTGTGGTGTCAACCACTTGCTGGTTGTGACCATGTGAGGTGACACACAAGTGGGTTGTGCCTGATGTGCTATGACACACTCATGTGATGGGACACATATGACATGACACTCCAGAAGTCATGTGACACATGTGATGTGCTAATCACACTCTTGTTGAGACAGATGTCAGGTAACACTGCCATGTGTGTCGAGACAGAAATAGTGTGACCCTAACAGGCACAATGGGACTGAAATGTTGTGACACTTGCACATTATGACACCCATGAGGTGACAATCACACAGGCATTGGGACAGGTGTGATGTGACAATCATGAGTCTTGTGACCGATGTGTGGTGACATTGACATGCCAATTGTGACCATGTGAGGTGACACACAAGTGAATTTGGAACTGTTACGATGTGACACACGCATGTGCAATGTGACTGGTGTGATGTGACACTCCTGGGAGGCATGTGACTAATATGAGGGGACAATCACACTCTGTGTGTCACAGGAGTCAGGTGACACTCTCAAGTGTGTTGAGACCCATGTGATGTGACAATCACATGTGCAATGACACAGGTATGATGTGACCCTTGGGCATTAAGACACATGAGGTGACAAATACATGAACATTGTGACAGTTGTGATGTGACCGTCATAAGCAGCTTGTGACAGATGTGCGGTGACAATCACATGCCAGTTGTGACCATGTGAGGTGACACACAAGTGGGCTGTGCCTGATGTGATATGACACTCTCATGTGTGATGACAGATAGGATGTGTCACTCTGTAAAGCATGTGCCAAATGTGAGGTAACACACTATGGGTGTAACAGATGTCAGATGACACTGCCACATTTGTTGAGGCAGAAATGCTGTGACAATAACAGACATGATGTGACTGATATGTTATGGCACTTGCGTGTTACAACACAGGTGATGTGACAATCACATGGGCCTTGTAACAGTTTTGATGTGACACACATAAGCATGTGTGACACATGTGTGGTGATCACGTGAGGTGACACACAAATGGCTTGTGCTTGATGTGATATGACTCTCATGTGTGATGACAGGTATGATGCGATGCTCTGTAAAGCAAGTGACAATGTGAGGTGACACACAAGTTGATTGGAACTGATCTGATGTGACACACACATGTGTGATATGAGAGGTATGATGTGACACCCCTGCATGGCATGTGACTTATATGAGGTGACAATCACTCTCTGGGTGTGACACATGTCAGGAGACACTCTCATGCGTGTTGAGACAGATGTGATATGACAATCACAGGTGCAATGCGACACATATGATGGGGCATTTGCATGTTAAGATACATGTGGGATGACAACCACAGAAGCGTTGTGACAGTTGTGATGTGACAGTCATAAATGGCTTGGGACAAATGAGTGGTGACAATCGTATGCTGATTGTGACCTTCTGAGTTGACATGCATGTGGGTTGTGATGGACATGATGTGACATGCACATGTGAAGTGACAGGTATGCTGTAATGCTTCTGGAAGTCTTCTGACAAATTGAGGTCACAATAACACTCTGAGTGTGACAGGTATCAGGTGACAATGCCACATGTGTTGAGACAGAAATGATATGAGAGCCACAGGCATGATGTGATAGCTATGATGTGACACTTGCCTGTTAAGACACATGGTGAGGTAACAATCACATGAGTGTTGTGACAGTTGTGATGTGACACACATAAGCAATGTGTGACAGGTGTGTGATGACAACCACATGCTGGTTGTGACCATGTGAGGTGACACAAGTGGGTTGTACCTGATGAGATATGACACTCTCACATGTGATGCGACAGATATGATGTGACACTCTGGAAGGCATTTGACACATGTGATGTGACACTCACACTCAGGGTATGACAGATGTCAGATGACACACCCACATGGGCTGAGACAGAAGTGACGTGATAATCATAAGTGTGATGGGATAGATACGATATAATGCTTTCATGTTATGACACATGTGAGGTAACGGCCACATGGGTGTGGTGACAGTTGTGATATGACACTGATAAGAGGCTTGTGACAGATGTGTGGTGACAATCATATGCCAGTGGTGAACACATGAGGTGACAAATGGGTGGTGATGGATGTGACGTGACAGTCCCATATGTGATGTGACAGGGAAACATGACACTTTGTAAGGCACCTGACAAATGGGAGGTGACAAACACACTCTGGGTGTGACAGATGCCAGGTGACACTGCCACATGTGTTGAGACAGAAATGATGCGAGAGTCACAGGCACGATGTGACAGATATGATGTGACACGTGCATTCTGACATAGGAGAAGTGACAGTCACATGGGTGTTATAACAGTTTTGATGTAACACACAGAAGTATGTGTGACAGATGTGTGGTGACAATCATATGCCAATTGTGACAATGGGAGGTGACACACAACTGGGTTGGATCTGATGTGATGTGACAATCACATGTGCAATGTGACAGGTATGATGTGACAGTTGTGCGTGAAGACACATGTGAGGTGACAGTCACTTGAGCATTGTGACAGTTGTGATGTGAGACTCATAAGTGGCTTGTGACCAGTGTGTGGTGACAATCATATGCAGATTGTGACCATCTGAGATCACATACATATGGGTTTTGACTGATGTGATGTGACATGCACATGTCAGATGTGACAGGGATGATGTGACACTCCCAGAAGACGTGTGACAAGTGTGAGGTGACAATCACACTGTGGGTGTGACAGATATCAGGTGACACTGCCACGTGTGTTGAGACAGAAATGATGTGATGATCACAGGCATGATATGAGAGATATGATGTGACACTTGCATATTATAACACAGATGAGGTGACCATCACATGGGCATTGTAACAGATTTGACGTGACCCACATAAGCATGTGTGACAGATGTGTGGTGACAATAACATGTGGGTTGTGACCATGTGAGGTGACACACAAGTGGGTTGTGCCTCATGTGATATTTCACTCCCATGTGTAATGTGACAGATATGATGTGACACTCCATAACACATGTGACAAATGTGAGGTGACAATCACACTCGAGGTGTGACATATGTCAGGTGACACTGCCACATGTGTTGAAGTAGAAATGGTGTGACCAATAACAGGCACAATGTGACTGACATTTTTGGATAATTGCATGTTATGACACACATGAGGTGACAATCACTCAGGCATTATGACAGGTGTGATGTGACAATCATAAGAGGCTTGTGACAGATGTGTGGTGACAATCACATGCCAATTGTGACAGGGTGAGCTGATACACACGTGGGTTGTGCCTGAAGTTATGTGACATTCTCATGTGTAATGACATATACTGTGTGATACTCTGTAATGCATGTGACAAATGTGAGGTGACAATCACAGTCTTGGTGTGACAGATGTCATGTGACACTGCCATGTGTGTTGAGACAGAAATGGCATGACAGTCACAGGCTCAATGTGACAGATATGATGTGACACTTGCCCATGATGACACTGGTGAGGTGACAATCACAGGGGGTTGTGAAAGTTGTGATGTGACACACATAATCAGTGTGTGACAGGTATGTTTTGGCAACCACATGTAGGTTGTGACCATGTGAGATGACACACAAGTGGGTTGTGCCTGCTGTGATGTGATACTCTCATGTGTGATGACAGATATGATGTAACACTTCATCAAGCATGTGGCAAATGTGAGTCAACAATCACACTCTGGGTGTGACAGATGTCAGATGACACTGCCATATTTGCTGAGACAGAAATGATGTGACAGTCACAGGCATGATGTGAAAAATAGGATGTGACACTACATAAAGCATGTCACAAATGTGAGGTGATAATGACACTTTGGATGTGACAGATATCACAACTGCCATGTGTGTTGAGACAGAAATGATATGACAATAACAGGCATGTGACTGATATGTAGTGGCACTTGCACATTATGACACATGAGAAGACAATCACAAGGACCTTGTGACAGGTGTGATGTGACAATCATAAGTGGTTTGTGCCAGTTGTGGGTTGACAATCACTCGATGGTTGTGATAATGTGAATTGTGGAAAAACAGGTTTGTGATATAGACTTTGACATGCACATGTGTGATGTGACAGATATGCAACTCTCTCTAAGGCATGTGTCAAATATGAGGTGACGATCACACTCTGGGTGTAACAGATGTCAGGGGAATCTGCCACATGTGTTGAGACAGAAATGAGGTCACAGGTGCAATGTGACAGATATGATGTGACAGTTGTGCATGATGACACAGAGGAGGTGACAATCACAAGGGCACAGTGTGTGTTGAGGCAGAAATGCTGTGACAATAACAGACATGATGTGACTGATATGTTATGGCACTTGTGTGTTACAACACAGGTGATGTGACAATCACATGGGCCTTGTAACAGTTTTGATGTGACACACATAAGCATGTGTGACACATGTGTGGTGATCATGTGAGGTGACACACAAATGGCTTGTGCTTGATGTGATATGACTCTCATGTGTGATGACAGGTATGATGCAATGCTCTGTAAAGCAAGTGACAATGTGAGGTGACACACAAGTTGGTTGGAACTGATCTGATGTGACACACACATGTGTGATATGAGAGGTATGATGTGACACCCCTGCATGGCATGTGACTTATATGAGGTGACACTCACTCTCTGGGTGTGACACATGTCAGGAGACACTCTCATGCGTGTTGAGACAGATGTGATATGACAATCACAGGTGCAATGCGACACATATGATGGGGCATTTGCATGTTAAGATACATGTGGGATGACAACCACAGAAGCGTTGTGACAGTTGTGATGTGACAATCATAAATGGCTTGGGACAAATGAGTGGTGACAATCGTATGCTGATTGTGACCTTCTGAGTTGACATGCATGTGGGTTGTGATGGACATGATGTGACATGCACATGTGAAGTGACAGGTATGCTGTAATGCTTCTGGAAGTCTTCTGACAAATTGAGGTCACAATAACACTCTGAGTGTGACAGGTATCAGGTGACAATGCCACATGTGTTGAGACAGAAATGATATGAGAGCCACAGGCATGATGTGATAGCTATGATGTGACACTTGCCTCTTAAGACACATGGTGAGGTAACAATCACATGAGTGTTGTGACAGTTGTGATGTGACACACATAAGCAATGTGTGACAGGTGTGTGATGACAACCACATGCTGGTTGTGACCATGTGAGGTGACACAAGTGGGTTGTACCTGATGAGATATGACACTCTCACATGTGATGCGACAGATATGATGTGACACTCTGGAAGGCATTTGACACATGTGATGTGACACTCACACTCAGGGTATGACAGATGTCAGATGACACACCCACATGGGCTGAGACAGAAGTGACGTGATAATCATAAGTGTGATGGGATAGATACGATATAATGCTTTCATGTTATGACACATGTGAGGTAACGGCCACATGGGTGTGGTGACAGTTGTGATATGACACTGATAAGAGGCTTGTGACAGATGTGTGGTGACAATCATATGCCAGTGGTGAACACATGAGGTGACAAATGGGTGGTGATGGATGTGACGTGACAGTCCCATATGTGATGTGACAGGGAAACATGACACTTTGTAAGGCACCTGACAAATGGGAGGTGACAAACACACTCTGGGTGTGACAGATGCCAGGTGACACTGCCACATGTGTTGAGACAGAAATGATGCGAGAGTCACAGGCACGATGTGACAGATATGATGTGACACGTGCATTCTGACATAGGAGAAGTGACAGTCACATGGGTGTTATAACAGTTTTGATGTAACACACAGAAGTATGTGTGACAGATGTGTGGTGACAATCATATGCCAATTGTGACAATGGGAGGTGACACACAACTGGGTTGGATCTGATGTGATGTGACAATCACATGTGCAATGTGACAGGTATGATGTGACAGTTGTGCGTGAAGACACATGTGAGGTGACAGTCACTTGAGCATTGTGACAGTTGTGATGTGAGACTCATAAGTGGCTTGTGACCAGTGTGTGGTGACAATCATATGCAGATTGTGACCATCTGAGATCACATACATATGGGTTTTGACTGATGTGATGTGACATGCACATGTCAGATGTGACAGGGATGATGTGACACTCCCAGAAGACGTGTGACAAGTGTGAGGTGACAATCACACTGTGGGTGTGACAGATATCAGGTGACACTGCCACGTGTGTTGAGACAGAAATGATGTGATGATCACAGGCATGATATGAGAGATATGATGTGACACTTGCATATTATAACACAGATGAGGTGACAATCACATGGGCATTGTAACAGATTTGACGTGACCCACATAAGCATGTGTGACAGATGTGTGGTGACAATAACATGTGGGTTGTGACCATGTGAGGTGACACACAAGTGGGTTGTGCCTCATGTGATATTTCACTCCCATGTGTAATGTGACAGATATGATGTGACACTCCATAACACATGTGACAAATGTGAGGTGACAATCACACTCGAGGTGTGACATATGTCAGGTGACACTGCCACATGTGTTGAAGTAGAAATGGTGTGACCAATAACAGGCACAATGTGACTGACATTTTTGGATAATTGCATGTTATGACACACATGAGGTGACAATCACTCAGGCATTATGACAGGTGTGATGTGACAATCATAAGAGGCTTGTGACAGATGTGTGGTGACAATCACATGCCAATTGTGACAGGGTGAGCTGATACACACGTGGGTTGTGCCTGAAGTTATGTGACATTCTCATGTGTAATGACATATACTGTGTGATACTCTGTAATGCATGTGACAAATGTGAGGTGACAATCACAGTCTTGGTGTGACAGATGTCATGTGACACTGCCATGTGTGTTGAGACAGAAATGGCATGACAGTCACAGGCTCAATGTGACAGATATGATGTGACAGTTGTGCATGATGACACAGAGGAGGTGACAATCACAAGGGCACAGTGACAGCAGTGATGTGACCCACAGAAGCAGTGTGTGTGAAAACCCACATGCTGGTTGTGACTATGTGAGATGACACACAAGGGGCTTGTGCCTGATGTGATATGACACTGTCATGTGTGATGACAGATATGATGTGACACTCCATAAAGCACATGACAAATGTGAGGTGACAATCACACTCTTGGTGTGACAGATGTCATGTGACACTGACATGTGTGTTGAGACAAATAGGTGACAGCCACAGGCATGATGTGACAGATATGTGACACTTGCCTGTTATGACACAGATGAGGTGACCATCACATGGGCATGGTGACAGTTTGGATGTGACACACATAAGTGGTGTGTGACAGCTGTGTGGTGTCAACCACTTGCTGGTTGTGACCATGTGAGGTGACACACAAGTGGGTTGTGCCTGATGTGCTATGACACACTCATGTGATGGGACACATATGACATGACACTCCAGAAGTCATGTGACAAATGTGATGTGCTAATCACACTCTTGTTGAGACAGATGTCAGGTAACACTGCCATGTGTGTCAAGACAGAAATAGTGTGACCCTAACAGGCACAATGGGACTGAAATGTTGTGACACTTGCACATTATGACACCCATGAGGTGACAATCACACAGGCATTGGGACAGGTGTGATGTGACAATCATGAGTCTTGTGACCGATGTGTGGTGACATTGACATGCCAATTGTGACCATGTGGGGTGACACACAAGTGAATTTGGAACTGTTACGATGTGACACACGCATGTGCAATGTGACTGGTGTGATGTGACACTCCTGGGAGGCATGTGACTAATATGAGGGGACAATCACACTCTGTGTGTCACAGGAGTCAGGTGACACTCTCAAGTGTGTTGAGACCCATGTGATGTGACAATCACATGTGCAATGACACAGGTATGATGTGACCCTTGGGCATTAAGACACATGAGGTGACAAATACATGAACATTGTGACAGTTGTGATGTGACCGTCATAAGCAGCTTGTGACAGATGTGCGGTGACAATCACATGCCAGTTGTGACCATGTGAGGTGACACACAAGTGGGCTGTGCCTGATGTGATATGACACTCTCATGTGTGATGACAGATAGGATGTGTCACTCTGTAAAGCATGTGCCAAATGTGAGGTAACACACTATGGGTGTAACAGATGTCAGATGACACTGCCACATTTGTTGAGGCAGAAATGCTGTGACAATAACAGACATGATGTGACTGATATGTTATGGCACTTGCGTGTTACAACACAGGTGATGTGACAATCACATGGGCCTTGTAACAGTTTTGATGTGACACACATAAGCATGTGTGACACATGTGTGGTGATCACGTGAGGTGACACACAAATGGCTTGTGCTTGATGTGATATGACTCTCATGTGTGATGACAGGTATGATGCGATGCTCTGTAAAGCAAGTGACAATGTGAGGTGACACACAAGTTGATTGGAACTGATCTGATGTGACACACACATGTGTGATATGAGAGGTATGATGTGACACTCCTGCATGGCATGTGACTTATATGAGGTGACAATCACTCTCTGGGTGTGACACATGTCAGGAGACACTCTCATGCATGTTGAGACAGATGTGATATGACAATCACAGGTGCAATGCGACACATATGATGGGGCATTTGCATGTTAAGATACATGTGGGATGACAACCACAGAAGCGTTGTGACAGTTGTGATGTGACAATCATAAATGGCTTGGGACAAATGAGTGGTGACAATCGTATGCTGATTGTGACCTTCTGAGTTGACATGCATGTGGGTTGTGATGGACATGATGTGACATGCACATGTGAAGTGACAGGTATGCTGTAATGCTTCTGGAAGTCTTCTGACAAATTGAGGTCACAATAACACTCTGAGTGTGACAGGTATCAGGTGACAATGCCACATGTGTTGAGACAGAAATGATATGAGAGCCACAGGCATGATGTGATAGCTATGATGTGACACTTGCCTCTTAAGACACATGGTGAGGTAACAATCACATGAGTGTTGTGACAGTTGTGATGTGACACACATAAGCAATGTGTGACAGGTGTGTGATGACAACCACATGCTGGTTGTGACCATGTGAGGTGACACAAGTGGGTTGTACCTGATGAGATATGACACTCTCACATGTGATGCGACAGATATGATGTGACACTCTGGAAGGCATTTGACACATGTGATGTGACACTCACACTCAGGGTATGACAGATGTCAGATGACACACCCACATGGGCTGAGACAGAAGTGACGTGATAATCATAAGTGTGATGGGATAGATACGATATAATGCTTTCATGTTATGACACATGTGAGGTAACGGCCACATGGGTGTGGTGACAGTTGTGATATGACACTGATAAGAGGCTTGTGACAGATGTGTGGTGACAATCATATGCCAGTGGTGAACACATGAGGTGACAAATGGGTGGTGATGGATGTGACGTGACAGTCCCATATGTGATGTGACAGGGAAACATGACACTTTGTAAGGCACCTGACAAATGGGAGGTGACAAACACACTCTGGGTGTGACAGATGCCAGGTGACACTGCCACATGTGTTGAGACAGAAATGATGCGAGAGTCACAGGCACGATGTGACAGATATGATGTGACACGTGCATTCTGACATAGGAGAAGTGACAGTCACATGGGTGTTATAACAGTTTTGATGTAACACACAGAAGTATGTGTGACAGATGTGTGGTGACAATCATATGCCAATTGTGACAATGGGAGGTGACACACAACTGGGTTGGATCTGATGTGATGTGACAATCACATGTGCAATGTGACAGGTATGATGTGACAGTTGTGCGTGAAGACACATGTGAGGTGACAGTCACTTGAGCATTGTGACAGTTGTGATGTGAGACTCATAAGTGGCTTGTGACCAGTGTGTGGTGACAATCATATGCAGATTGTGACCATCTGAGATCACATACATATGGGTTTTGACTGATGTGATGTGACATGCACATGTCAGATGTGACAGGGATGATGTGACACTCCCAGAAGACGTGTGACAAGTGTGAGGTGACAATCACACTGTGGGTGTGACAGATATCAGGTGACACTGCCACGTGTGTTGAGACAGAAATGATGTGATGATCACAGGCATGATATGAGAGATATGATGTGACACTTGCATATTATAACACAGATGAGGTGACAATCACATGGGCATTGTAACAGATTTGACGTGACCCACATAAGCATGTGTGACAGATGTGTGGTGACAATAACATGTGGGTTGTGACCATGTGAGGTGACACACAAGTGGGTTGTGCCTCATGTGATATTTCACTCCCATGTGTAATGTGACAGATATGATGTGACACTCCATAACACATGTGACAAATGTGAGGTGACAATCACACTCGAGGTGTGACATATGTCAGGTGACACTGCCACATGTGTTGAAGTAGAAGTGGTGTGACCAATAACAGGCACAATGTGACTGACATTTTTGGATAATTGCATGTTATGACACACATGAGGTGACAATCACTCAGGCATTATGACAGGTGTGATGTGACAATCATAAGAGGCTTGTGACAGATGTGTGGTGACAATCACATGCCAATTGTGACAGGGTGAGCTGATACACACGTGGGTTGTGCCTGAAGTTATGTGACATTCTCATGTGTAATGACATATACTGTGTGATACTCTGTAATGCATGTGACAAATGTGAGGTGACAATCACAGTCTTGGTGTGACAGATGTCATGTGACACTGCCATGTGTGTTGAGACAGAAATGGCATGACAGTCACAGGCTCAATGTGACAGATATGATGTGACAGTTGTGCATGATGACACAGAGGAGGTGACAATCACAAGGGCACAGTGACAGCAGTGATGTGACCCACAGAAGCAGTGTGTGTGAAAACCCACATGCTGGTTGTGACTATGTGAGATGACACACAAGGGGCTTGTGCCTGATGTGATATGACACTGTCATGTGTGATGACAGATATGATGTGACACTCCATAAAGCACATGACAAATGTGAGGTGACAATCACACTCTTGGTGTGACAGATGTCATGTGACACTGACATGTGTGTTGAGACAAATAGGTGACAGCCACAGGCATGATGTGACAGATATGTGACACTTGCCTGTTATGACACAGATGAGGTGACCATCACATGGGCATGGTGACAGTTTGGATGTGACACACATAAGTGGTGTGTGACAGCTGTGTGGTGTCAACCACTTGCTGGTTGTGACCATGTGAGGTGACACACAAGTGGGTTGTGCCTGATGTGCTATGACACACTCATGTGATGGGACACATATGACATGACACTCCAGAAGTCATGTGACACATGTGATGTGCTAATCACACTCTTGTTGAGACAGATGTCAGGTAACACTGCCATGTGTGTCGAGACAGAAATAGTGTGACCCTAACAGGCACAATGGGACTGAAATGTTGTGACACTTGCACATTATGACACCCATGAGGTGACAATCACACAGGCATTGGGACAGGTGTGATGTGACAATCATGAGTCTTGTGACAGATGTGTGGTGACATTGACATGCCAATTGTGACCATGTGAGGTGACACACAAGTGAATTTGGAACTGTTACGATGTGACACACGCATGTGCAATGTGACTGGTGTGATGTGACACTCCTGGGAGGCATGTGACTAATATGAGGGGACAATCACACTCTGTGTGTCACAGGAGTCAGGTGACACTCTCAAGTGTGTTGAGACCCATGTGATGTGACAATCACATGTGCAATGACACAGGTATGATGTGACCCTTGGGCATTAAGACACATGAGGTGACAAATACATGAATATTGTGACAGTTGTGATGTGACCATCATAAGCAGCTTGTGACAGATGTGCGGTGACAATCACATGCCAGTTGTGACCATGTGAGGTGACACACAAGTGGGCTGTGCCTGATGTGATATGACACTCTCATGTGTGATGACAGATAGGATGTGTCACTCTGTAAAGCATGTGCCAAATGTGAGGTAACACACTATGGGTGTAACAGATGTCAGATGACACTGCCACATTTGTTGAGGCAGAAATGCTGTGACAATAACAGACATGATGTGACTGATATGTTATGGCACTTGCGTGTTACAACACAGGTGATGTGACAATCACATGGGCCTTGTAACAGTTTTGATGTGACACACATAAGCATGTGTGACACATGTGTGGTGATCACGTGAGGTGACACACAAATGGCTTGTGCTTGATGTGATATGACTCTCATGTGTGATGACAGGTATGATGCGATGCTCTGTAAAGCAAGTGACAATGTGAGGTGACACACAAGTTGATTGGAACTGATCTGATGTGACACACACATGTGTGATATGAGAGGTATGATGTGACACCCCTGCATGGCATGTGACTTATATGAGGTGACACTCACTCTCTGGGTGTGACACATGTCAGGAGACACTCTCATGCATGTTGAGACAGATGTGATATGACAATCACAGGTGCAATGCGACACATATGATGGGGCATTTGCATGTTAAGATACATGTGGGATGACAACCACAGAAGCGTTGTGACAGTTGTGATGTGACAATCATAAATGGCTTGGGACAAATGAGTGGTGACAATCGTATGCTGATTGTGACCTTCTGAGTTGACATGCATGTGGGTTGTGATGGACATGATGTGACATGCACATGTGAAGTGACAGGTATGCTGTAATGCTTCTGGAAGTCTTCTGACAAATTGAGGTCACAATAACACTCTGAGTGTGACAGGTATCAGGTGACAATGCCACATGTGTTGAGACAGAAATGATATGAGAGCCACAGGCATGATGTGATAGCTATGATGTGACACTTGCCTCTTAAGACACATGGTGAGGTAACAATCACATGAGTGTTGTGACAGTTGTGATGTGACACACATAAGCAATGTGTGACAGGTGTGTGATGACAACCACATGCTGGTTGTGACCATGTGAGGTGACACAAGTGGGTTGTACCTGATGAGATATGACACTCTCACATGTGATGCGACAGATATGATGTGACACTCTGGAAGGCATTTGACACATGTGATGTGACACTCACACTCAGGGTATGACAGATGTCAGATGACACACCCACATGGGCTGAGACAGAAGTGACGTGATAATCATAAGTGTGATGGGATAGATACGATATAATGCTTTCATGTTATGACACATGTGAGGTAACGGCCACATGGGTGTGGTGACAGTTGTGATATGACACTGATAAGAGGCTTGTGACAGATGTGTGGTGACAATCATATGCCAGTGGTGAACACATGAGGTGACAAATGGGTGGTGATGGATGTGACGTGACAGTCCCATATGTGATGTGACAGGGAAACATGACACTTTGTAAGGCACCTGACAAATGGGAGGTGACAAACACACTCTGGGTGTGACAGATGCCAGGTGACACTGCCACATGTGTTGAGACAGAAATGATGCGAGAGTCACAGGCACGATGTGACAGATATGATGTGACACGTGCATTCTGACATAGGAGAAGTGACAGTCACATGGGTGTTATAACAGTTTTGATGTAACACACAGAAGTATGTGTGACAGATGTGTGGTGACAATCATATGCCAATTGTGACAATGGGAGGTGACACACAACTGGGTTGGATCTGATGTGATGTGACAATCACATGTGCAATGTGACAGGTATGATGTGACAGTTGTGCATGAAGACACATGTGAGGTGACAGTCACTTGAGCATTGTGACAGTTGTGATGTGAGACTCATAAGTGGCTTGTGACCAGTGTGTGGTGACAATCATATGCAGATTGTGACCATCTGAGATCACATACATATGGGTTTTGACTGATGTGATGTGACATGCACATGTCAGATGTGACAGGGATGATGTGACACTCCCAGAAGACGTGTGACAAGTGTGAGGTGACAATCACACTGTGGGTGTGACAGATATCAGGTGACACTGCCACGTGTGTTGAGACAGAAATGATGTGATGATCACAGGCATGATATGAGAGATATGATGTGACACTTGCATATTATAACACAGATGAGGTGACAATCACATGGGCATTGTAACAGATTTGACGTGACCCACATAAGCATGTGTGACAGATGTGTGGTGACAATAACATGTGGGTTGTGACCATGTGAGGTGACACACAAGTGGGTTGTGCCTCATGTGATATTTCACTCCCATGTGTAATGTGACAGATATGATGTGACACTCCATAACACATGTGACAAATGTGAGGTGACAATCACACTCGAGGTGTGACATATGTCAGGTGACACTGCCACATGTGTTGAAGTAGAAATGGTGTGACCAATAACAGGCACAATGTGACTGACATTTTTGGATAATTGCATGTTATGACACACATGAGGTGACAATCACTCAGGCATTATGACAGGTGTGATGTGACAATCATAAGAGGCTTGTGACAGATGTGTGGTGACAATCACATGCCAATTGTGACAGGGTGAGCTGATACACACGTGGGTTGTGCCTGAAGTTATGTGACATTCTCATGTGTAATGACATATACTGTGTGATACTCTGTAATGCATGTGACAAATGTGAGGTGACAATCACAGTCTTGGTGTGACAGATGTCATGTGACACTGCCATGTGTGTTGAGACAGAAATGGCATGACAGTCACAGGCTCAATGTGACAGATATGATGTGACACTTGCCCATGATGACACTGGTGAGGTGACAATCACAGGGGGTTGTGAAAGTTGTGATGTGACACACATAATCAGTGTGTGACAGGTATGTTTTGGCAACCACATGTAGGTTGTGACCATGTGAGATGACACACAAGTGGGTTGTGCCTGCTGTGATGTGATACTCTCATGTGTGATGACAGATATGATGTAACACTTCATCAAGCATGTGGCAAATGTGAGTCAACAATCACACTCTGGGTGTGACAGATGTCAGATGACACTGCCATATTTGCTGAGACAGAAATGATGTGACAGTCACAGGCATGATGTGAAAAATAGGATGTGACACTACATAAAGCATGTCACAAATGTGAGGTGATAATGACACTTTGGATGTGACAGATATCACAACTGCCATGTGTGTTGAGACAGAAATGATATGACAATAACAGGCATGTGACTGATATGTAGTGGCACTTGCACATTATGACACATGAGAAGACAATCACAAGGACCTTGTGACAGGTGTGATGTGACAATCATAAGTGGTTTGTGCCAGTTGTGGGTTGACAATCACTCGATGGTTGTGATAATGTGAATTGTGGAAAAACAGGTTTGTGATATAGACTTTGACATGCACATGTGTGATGTGACAGATATGCGACTCTCTCTAAGGCATGTGTCAAATATGAGGTGACGATCACACTCTGGGTGTAACAGATGTCAGGGGAATCTGCCACATGTGTTGAGACAGAAATGAGGTCACAGGTGCAATGTGACAGATATGATGTGACAGTTGTGCATGATGACACAGAGGAGGTGACAATCACAAGGGCACAGTGTGTGTTGAGGCAGAAATGCTGTGACAATAACAGACATGATGTGACTGATATGTTATGGCACTTGTGTGTTACAACACAGGTGATGTGACAATCACATGGGCCTTGTAACAGTTTTGATGTGACACACATAAGCATGTGTGACACATGTGTGGTGATCACGTGAGGTGACACACAAATGGCTTGTGCTTGATGTGATATGACTCTCATGTGTGATGACAGGTATGATGCGATGCTCTGTAAAGCAAGTGACAATGTGAGGTGACACACAAGTTGGTTGGAACTGATCTGATGTGACACACACATGTGTGATATGAGAGGTATGATGTGACACCCCTGCATGGCATGTGACTTATATGAGGTGACAATCACTCTCTGGGTGTGACACATGTCAGGAGACACTCTCATGCGTGTTGAGACAGATGTGATATGACAATCACAGGTGCAATGCGACACATATGATGGGGCATTTGCATGTTAAGATACATGTGGGATGACAACCACAGAAGCGTTGTGACAGTTGTGATGTGACAATCATAAATGGCTTGGGACAAATGAGTGGTGACAATCGTATGCTGATTGTGACCTTCTGAGTTGACATGCATGTGGGTTGTGATGGACATGATGTGACATGCACATGTGAAGTGACAGGTATGCTGTAATGCTTCTGGAAGTCTTCTGACAAATTGAGGTCACAATAACACTCTGAGTGTGACAGGTATCAGGTGACAATGCCACATGTGTTGAGACAGAAATGATATGAGAGCCACAGGCATGATGTGATAGCTATGATGTGACACTTGCCTCTTAAGACACATGGTGAGGTAACAATCACATGAGTGTTGTGACAGTTGTGATGTGACACACATAAGCAATGTGTGACAGGTGTGTGATGACAACCACATGCTGGTTGTGACCATGTGAGGTGACACAAGTGGGTTGTACCTGATGAGATATGACACTCTCACATGTGATGCGACAGATATGATGTGACACTCTGGAAGGCATTTGACACATGTGATGTGACACTCACACTCAGGGTATGACAGATGTCAGATGACACACCCACATGGGCTGAGACAGAAGTGACGTGATAATCATAAGTGTGATGGGATAGATACGATATAATGCTTTCATGTTATGACACATGTGAGGTAACGGCCACATGGGTGTGGTGACAGTTGTGATATGACACTGATAAGAGGCTTGTGACAGATGTGTGGTGACAATCATATGCCAGTGGTGAACACATGAGGTGACAAATGGGTGGTGATGGATGTGACGTGACAGTCCCATATGTGATGTGACAGGGAAACATGACACTTTGTAAGGCACCTGACAAATGGGAGGTGACAAACACACTCTGGGTGTGACAGATGCCAGGTGACACTGCCACATGTGTTGAGACAGAAATGATGCAAGAGTCACAGGCACGATGTGACAGATATGATGTGACACGTGCATTCTGACATAGGAGAAGTGACAGTCACATGGGTGTTATAACAGTTTTGATGTAACACACAGAAGTATGTGTGACAGATGTGTGGTGACAATCATATGCCAATTGTGACAATGGGAGGTGACACACAACTGGGTTGGATCTGATGTGATGTGACAATCACATGTGCAATGTGACAGGTATGATGTGACAGTTGTGCGTGAAGACACATGTGAGGTGACAGTCACTTGAGCATTGTGACAGTTGTGATGTGAGACTCATAAGTGGCTTGTGACCAGTGTGTGGTGACAATCATATGCAGATTGTGACCATCTGAGATCACATACATATGGGTTTTGACTGATGTGATGTGACATGCACATGTCAGATGTGACAGGGATGATGTGACACTCCCAGAAGACGTGTGACAAGTGTGAGGTGACAATCACACTGTGGGTGTGACAGATATCAGGTGACACTGCCACGTGTGTTGAGACAGAAATGATGTGATGATCACAGGCATGATATGAGAGATATGATGTGACACTTGCATATTATAACACAGATGAGGTGACAATCACATGGGCATTGTAACAGATTTGACGTGACCCACATAAGCATGTGTGACAGATGTGTGGTGACAATAACATGTGGGTTGTGACCATGTGAGGTGACACACAAGTGGGTTGTGCCTCATGTGATATTTCACTCCCATGTGTAATGTGACAGATATGATGTGACACTCCATAACACATGTGACAAATGTGAGGTGACAATCACACTCGAGGTGTGACATATGTCAGGTGACACTGCCACATGTGTTGAAGTAGAAATGGTGTGACCAATAACAGGCACAATGTGACTGACATTTTTGGATAATTGCATGTTATGACACACATGAGGTGACAATCACTCAGGCATTATGACAGGTGTGATGTGACAATCATAAGAGGCTTGTGACAGATGTGTGGTGACAATCACATGCCAATTGTGACAGGGTGAGCTGATACACACGTGGGTTGTGCCTGAAGTTATGTGACATTCTCATGTGTAATGACATATACTGTGTGATACTCTGTAATGCATGTGACAAATGTGAGGTGACAATCACAGTCTTGGTGTGACAGATGTCATGTGACACTGCCATGTGTGTTGAGACAGAAATGGCATGACAGTCACAGGCTCAATGTGACAGATATGATGTGACAGTTGTGCATGATGACACAGAGGAGGTGACAATCACAAGGGCACAGTGACAGCAGTGATGTGACCCACATAAGCAGTGTGTGAGAAAACCCACATGCTGGTTGTGACTATGTGAGATGACACACAAGGGGCTTGTGCCTGATGTGATATGACACTGTCATGTGTGATGACAGATATGATGTGGCACTCCATAAAGCACATGACAAATGTGAGGTGACAATCACACTCTTGGTGTGACAGATGTCATGTGACACTGACATGTGTGTTGAGACAAATAGGTGACAGCCACAGGCATGATGTGACAGATATGTGACACTTGCCTGTTATGACACAGATGAGGTGACCATCACATGGGCATGGTGACAGTTTGGATGTGACACACATAAGTGGTGTGTGACAGCTGTGTGGTGTCAACCACTTGCTGGTTGTGACCATGTGAGGTGACACACAAGTGGGTTGTGCCTGATGTGCTATGACACACTCATGTGATGGGACACATATGACATGACACTCCAGAAGTCATGTGACACATGTGATGTGCTAATCACACTCTTGTTGAGACAGATGTCAGGTAACACTGCCATGTGTGTCGAGACAGAAATAGTGTGACCCTAACAGGCACAATGGGACTGAAATGTTGTGACACTTGCACATTATGACACCCATGAGGTGACAATCACACAGGCATTGGGACAGGTGTGATGTGACAATCATGAGTCTTGTGACAGATGTGTGGTGACATTGACATGCCAATTGTGACCATGTGAGGTGACACACAAGTGAATTTGGAACTGTTACGATGTGACACACGCATGTGCAATGTGACTGGTGTGATGTGACACTCCTGGGAGGCATGTGACTAATATGAGGGGACAATCACACTCTGTGTGTCACAGGAGTCAGGTGACACTCTCAAGTGTGTTGAGACCCATGTGATGTGACAATCACATGTGCAATGACACAGGTATGATGTGACCCTTGGGCATTAAGACACATGAGGTGACAAATACATGAATATTGTGACAGTTGTGATGTGACCATCATAAGCAGCTTGTGACAGATGTGCGGTGACAATCACATGCCAGTTGTGACCATGTGAGGTGACACACAAGTGGGCTGTGCCTGATGTGATATGACACTCTCATGTGTGATGACAGATAGGATGTGTCACTCTGTAAAGCATGTGCCAAATGTGAGGTAACACACTATGGGTGTAACAGATGTCAGATGACACTGCCACATTTGTTGAGGCAGAAATGCTGTGACAATAACAGACATGATGTGACTGATATGTTATGGCACTTGCGTGTTACAACACAGGTGATGTGACAATCACATGGGCCTTGTAACAGTTTTGATGTGACACACATAAGCATGTGTGACACATGTGTGGTGATCACGTGAGGTGACACACAAATGGCTTGTGCTTGATGTGATATGACTCTCATGTGTGATGACAGGTATGATGCGATGCTCTGTAAAGCAAGTGACAATGTGAGGTGACACACAAGTTGATTGGAACTGATCTGATGTGACACACACATGTGTGATATGAGAGGTATGATGTGACACCCCTGCATGGCATGTGACTTATATGAGGTGACACTCACTCTCTGGGTGTGACACATGTCAGGAGACACTCTCATGCATGTTGAGACAGATGTGATATGACAATCACAGGTGCAATGCGACACATATGATGGGGCATTTGCATGTTAAGATACATGTGGGATGACAACCACAGAAGCGTTGTGACAGTTGTGATGTGACAATCATAAATGGCTTGGGACAAATGAGTGGTGACAATCGTATGCTGATTGTGACCTTCTGAGTTGACATGCATGTGGGTTGTGATGGACATGATGTGACATGCACATGTGAAGTGACAGGTATGCTGTAATGCTTCTGGAAGTCTTCTGACAAATTGAGGTCACAATAACACTCTGAGTGTGACAGGTATCAGGTGACAATGCCACATGTGTTGAGACAGAAATGATATGAGAGCCACAGGCATGATGTGATAGCTATGATGTGACACTTGCCTCTTAAGACACATGGTGAGGTAACAATCACATGAGTGTTGTGACAGTTGTGATGTGACACACATAAGCAATGTGTGACAGGTGTGTGATGACAACCACATGCTGGTTGTGACCATGTGAGGTGACACAAGTGGGTTGTACCTGATGAGATATGACACTCTCACATGTGATGCGACAGATATGATGTGACACTCTGGAAGGCATTTGACACATGTGATGTGACACTCACACTCAGGGTATGACAGATGTCAGATGACACACCCACATGGGCTGAGACAGAAGTGACGTGATAATCATAAGTGTGATGGGATAGATACGATATAATGCTTTCATGTTATGACACATGTGAGGTAACGGCCACATGGGTGTGGTGACAGTTGTGATATGACACTGATAAGAGGCTTGTGACAGATGTGTGGTGACAATCATATGCCAGTGGTGAACACATGAGGTGACAAATGGGTGGTGATGGATGTGACGTGACAGTCCCATATGTGATGTGACAGGGAAACATGACACTTTGTAAGGCACCTGACAAATGGGAGGTGACAAACACACTCTGGGTGTGACAGATGCCAGGTGACACTGCCACATGTGTTGAGACAGAAATGATGCGAGAGTCACAGGCACGATGTGACAGATATGATGTGACACGTGCATTCTGACATAGGAGAAGTGACAGTCACATGGGTGTTATAACAGTTTTGATGTAACACACAGAAGTATGTGTGACAGATGTGTGGTGACAATCATATGCCAATTGTGACAATGGGAGGTGACACACAACTGGGTTGGATCTGATGTGATGTGACAATCACATGTGCAATGTGACAGGTATGATGTGACAGTTGTGCGTGAAGACACATGTGAGGTGACAGTCACTTGAGCATTGTGACAGTTGTGATGTGAGACTCATAAGTGGCTTGTGACCAGTGTGTGGTGACAATCATATGCAGATTGTGACCATCTGAGATCACATACATATGGGTTTTGACTGATGTGATGTGACATGCACATGTCAGATGTGACAGGGATGATGTGACACTCCCAGAAGACGTGTGACAAGTGTGAGGTGACAATCACACTGTGGGTGTGACAGATATCAGGTGACACTGCCACGTGTGTTGAGACAGAAATGATGTGATGATCACAGGCATGATATGAGAGATATGATGTGACACTTGCATATTATAACACAGATGAGGTGACAATCACATGGGCATTGTAACAGATTTGACGTGACCCACATAAGCATGTGTGACAGATGTGTGGTGACAATAACATGTGGGTTGTGACCATGTGAGGTGACACACAAGTGGGTTGTGCCTCATGTGATATTTCACTCCCATGTGTAATGTGACAGATATGATGTGACACTCCATAACACATGTGACAAATGTGAGGTGACAATCACACTCGAGGTGTGACATATGTCAGGTGACACTGCCACATGTGTTGAAGTAGAAATGGTGTGACCAATAACAGGCACAATGTGACTGACATTTTTGGATAATTGCATGTTATGACACACATGAGGTGACAATCACTCAGGCATTATGACAGGTGTGATGTGACAATCATAAGAGGCTTGTGACAGATGTGTGGTGACAATCACATGCCAATTGTGACAGGGTGAGCTGATACACACCTGGGTTGTGCCTGAAGTTATGTGACATTCTCATGTGTAATGACATATACTGTGTGATACTCTGTAATGCATGTGACAAATGTGAGGTGACAATCACAGTCTTGGTGTGACAGATGTCATGTGACACTGCCATGTGTGTTGAGACAGAAATGGCATGACAGTCACAGGCTCAATGTGACAGATATGATGTGACACTTGCCCATGATGACACTGGTGAGGTGACAATCACAGGGGGTTGTGAAAGTTGTGATGTGACACACATAATCAGTGTGTGACAGGTATGTTTTGGCAACCACATGTAGGTTGTGACCATGTGAGATGACACACAAGTGGGTTGTGCCTGCTGTGATGTGATACTCTCATGTGTGATGACAGATATGATGTAACACTTCATCAAGCATGTGGCAAATGTGAGTCAACAATCACACTCTGGGTGTGACAGATGTCAGATGACACTGCCATATTTGCTGAGACAGAAATGATGTGACAGTCACAGGCATGATGTGAAAAATAGGATGTGACACTACATAAAGCATGTCACAAATGTGAGGTGATAATGACACTTTGGATGTGACAGATATCACAACTGCCATGTGTGTTGAGACAGAAATGATATGACAATAACAGGCATGTGACTGATATGTAGTGGCACTTGCACATTATGACACATGAGAAGACAATCACAAGGACCTTGTGACAGGTGTGATGTGACAATCATAAGTGGTTTGTGCCAGTTGTGGGTTGACAATCACTCGATGGTTGTGATAATGTGAATTGTGGAAAAACAGGTTTGTGATATAGACTTTGACATGCACATGTGTGATGTGACAGATATGCGACTCTCTCTAAGGCATGTGTCAAATATGAGGTGACGATCACACTCTGGGTGTAACAGATGTCAGGGGAATCTGCCACATGTGTTGAGACAGAAATGAGGTCACAGGTGCAATGTGACAGATATGATGTGACAGTTGTGCATGATGACACAGAGGAGGTGACAATCACAAGGGCACAGTGTGTGTTGAGGCAGAAATGCTGTGACAATAACAGACATGATGTGACTGATATGTTATGGCACTTGTGTGTTACAACACAGGTGATGTGACAATCACATGGGCCTTGTAACAGTTTTGATGTGACACACATAAGCATGTGTGACACATGTGTGGTGATCACGTGAGGTGACACACAAATGGCTTGTGCTTGATGTGATATGACTCTCATGTGTGATGACAGGTATGATGCGATGCTCTGTAAAGCAAGTGACAATGTGAGGTGACACACAAGTTGGTTGGAACTGATCTGATGTGACACACACATGTGTGATATGAGAGGTATGATGTGACACCCCTGCATGGCATGTGACTTATATGAGGTGACAATCACTCTCTGGGTGTGACACATGTCAGGAGACACTCTCATGCGTGTTGAGACAGATGTGATATGACAATCACAGGTGCAATGCAACACATATGATGGGGCATTTGCATGTTAAGATACATGTGGGATGACAACCACAGAAGCGTTGTGACAGTTGTGATGTGACAATCATAAATGGCTTGGGACAAATGAGTGGTGACAATCGTATGCTGATTGTGACCTTCTGAGTTGACATGCATGTGGGTTGTGATGGACATGATGTGACATGCACATGTGAAGTGACAGGTATGCTGTAATGCTTCTGGAAGTCTTCTGACAAATTGAGGTCACAATAACACTCTGAGTGTGACAGGTATCAGGTGACAATGCCACATGTGTTGAGACAGAAATGATATGAGAGCCACAGGCATGATGTGATAGCTATGATGTGACACTTGCCTCTTAAGACACATGGTGAGGTAACAATCACATGAGTGTTGTGACAGTTGTGATGTGACACACATAAGCAATGTGTGACAGGTGTGTGATGACAACCACATGCTGGTTGTGACCATGTGAGGTGACACAAGTGGGTTGTACCTGATGAGATATGACACTCTCACATGTGATGCGACAGATATGATGTGACACTCTGGAAGGCATTTGACACATGTGATGTGACACTCACACTCAGGGTATGACAGATGTCAGATGACACACCCACATGGGCTGAGACAGAAGTGACGTGATAATCATAAGTGTGATGGGATAGATACGATATAATGCTTTCATGTTATGACACATGTGAGGTAACGGCCACATGGGTGTGGTGACAGTTGTGATATGACACTGATAAGAGGCTTGTGACAGATGTGTGGTGACAATCATATGCCAGTGGTGAACACATGAGGTGACAAATGGGTGGTGATGGATGTGACGTGACAGTCCCATATGTGATGTGACAGGGAAACATGACACTTTGTAAGGCACCTGACAAATGGGAGGTGACAAACACACTCTGGGTGTGACAGATGCCAGGTGACACTGCCACATGTGTTGAGACAGAAATGATGCGAGAGTCACAGGCACGATGTGACAGATATGATGTGACACGTGCATTCTGACATAGGAGAAGTGACAGTCACATGGGTGTTATAACAGTTTTGATGTAACACACAGAAGTATGTGTGACAGATGTGTGGTGACAATCATATGCCAATTGTGACAATGGGAGGTGACACACAACTGGGTTGGATCTGATGTGATGTGACAATCACATGTGCAATGTGACAGGTATGATGTGACAGTTGTGCGTGAAGACACATGTGAGGTGACAGTCACTTGAGCATTGTGACAGTTGTGATGTGAGACTCATAAGTGGCTTGTGACCAGTGTGTGGTGACAATCATATGCAGATTGTGACCATCTGAGATCACATACATATGGGTTTTGACTGATGTGATGTGACATGCACATGTCAGATGTGACAGGGATGATGTGACACTCCCAGAAGACGTGTGACAAGTGTGAGGTGACAATCACACTGTGGGTGTGACAGATATCAGGTGACACTGCCATGTGTGTTGAGACAGAAATGATGTGATGATCACAGGCATGATATGAGAGATATGATGTGACACTTGCATATTATAACACAGATGAGGTGACAATCACATGGGCATTGTAACAGATTTGACGTGACCCACATAAGCATGTGTGACAGATGTGTGGTGACAATAACATGTGGGTTGTGACCATGTGAGGTGACACACAAGTGGGTTGTGCCTCATGTGATATTTCACTCCCATGTGTAATGTGACAGATATGATGTGACACTCCATAACACATGTGACAAATGTGAGGTGACAATCACACTCGAGGTGTGACATATGTCAGGTGACACTGCCACATGTGTTGAAGTAGAAATGGTGTGACCAATAACAGGCACAATGTGACTGACATTTTTGGATAATTGCATGTTATGACACACATGAGGTGACAATCACTCAGGCATTATGACAGGTGTGATGTGACAATCATAAGAGGCTTGTGACAGATGTGTGGTGACAATCACATGCCAATTGTGACAGGGTGAGCTGATACACACCTGGGTTGTGCCTGAAGTTATGTGACATTCTCATGTGTAATGACATATACTGTGTGATACTCTGTAATGCATGTGACAAATGTGAGGTGACAATCACAGTCTTGGTGTGACAGATGTCATGTGACACTGCCATGTGTGTTGAGACAGAAATGGCATGACAGTCACAGGCTCAATGTGACAGATATGATGTGACAGTTGTGCATGATGACACAGAGGAGGTGACAATCACAAGGGCACTGTGACAGCAGTGATGTGACCCACATAAGCAGTGTGTGAGAAAACCCACATGCTGGTTGTGACTATGTGAGATGACACACAAGGGGCTTGTGCCTGATGTGATATGACACTGTCATGTGTGATGACAGATATGATGTGGCACTCCATAAAGCACATGACAAATGTGAGGTGACAATCACACTCTTGGTGTGACAGATGTCATGTGACACTGACATGTGTGTTGAGACAAATAGGTGACAGCCACAGGCATGATGTGACAGATATGTGACACTTGCCTGTTATGACACAGATGAGGTGACCATCACATGGGCATGGTGACAGTTTGGATGTGACACACATAAGTGGTGTGTGACAGCTGTGTGGTGTCAACCACTTGCTGGTTGTGACCATGTGAGGTGACACACAAGTGGGTTGTGCCTGATGTGCTATGACACACTCATGTGATGGGACACATATGACATGACACTCCAGAAGTCATGTGACACATGTGATGTGCTAATCACACTCTTGTTGAGACAGATGTCAGGTAACACTGCCATGTGTGTCGAGACAGAAATAGTGTGACCCTAACAGGCACAATGTGACTGAAATGTTGTGACACTTGCACATTATGACACCCATGAGGTGACAATCACACAGGCATTGGGACAGGTGTGATGTGACAATCATGAATCTTGTGACCGATGTGTGGTGACATTGACATGCCAATTGTGACCATGTGAGGTGACACACAAGTGAATTTGGAACTGTTACGATGTGACACACGCATGTGCAATGTGACTGGTGTGATGTGACACTCCTGGGAGGCATGTGACTAATATGAGGGGACAATCACACTCTGTGTGTCACAGGAGTCAGGTGACACTCT
The DNA here is from genome assembly GCF_030028045.1 of Hippopotamus amphibius kiboko. Classification (NCBI taxonomy): domain Eukaryota; kingdom Metazoa; phylum Chordata; class Mammalia; order Artiodactyla; family Hippopotamidae; genus Hippopotamus; species Hippopotamus amphibius. Next base: position 55,520,403 of record NC_080192.1, on the reverse strand, counting down.
CAAGTGTGTTGAGACCCATGTGATGTGACAATCACATGTGCAATGACACAGGTATGATGTGACCCTTGGGCATTAAGACACATGAGGTGACAAATACATGAACATTGTGACAGTTGTGATGTGACCGTCATAAGCAGCTTGTGACAGATGTGCGGTGACAATCACATGCCAGTTGTGACCATGTGAGGTGACACACAAGTGGGCTGTGCCTGATGTGATATGACACTCTCATGTGTGATGACAGATAGGATGTGTCACTCTGTAAAGCATGTGCCAAATGTGAGGTAACACACTATGGGTGTAACAGATGTCAGATGACACTGCCACATTTGTTGAGGCAGAAATGCTGTGACAATAACAGACATGATGTGACTGATATGTTATGGCACTTGCGTGTTACAACACAGGTGATGTGACAATCACATGGGCCTTGTAACAGTTTTGATGTGACACACATAAGCATGTGTGACACATGTGTGGTGATCACGTGAGGTGACACACAAATGGCTTGTGCTTGATGTGATATGACTCTCATGTGTGATGACAGGTATGATGCGATGCTCTGTAAAGCAAGTGACAATGTGAGGTGACACACAAGTTGATTGGAACTGATCTGATGTGACACACACATGTGTGATATGAGAGGTATGATGTGACACCCCTGCATGGCATGTGACTTATATGAGGTGACAATCACTCTCTGGGTGTGACACATGTCAGGAGACACTCTCATGCGTGTTGAGACAGATGTGATATGACAATCACAGGTGCAATGCGACACATATGATGGGGCATTTGCATGTTAAGATACATGTGGGATGACAACCACAGAAGCGTTGTGACAGTTGTGATGTGACAGTCATAAATGGCTTGGGACAAATGAGTGGTGACAATCGTATGCTGATTGTGACCTTCTGAGTTGACATGCATGTGGGTTGTGATGGACATGATGTGACATGCACATGTGAAGTGACAGGTATGCTGTAATGCTTCTGGAAGTCTTCTGACAAATTGAGGTCACAATACCACTCTGAGTGTGACAGGTATCAGGTGACAATGCCACATGTGTTGAGACAGAAATGATATGAGAGCCACAGGCATGATGTGATAGCTATGATGTGACACTTGCCTGTTAAGACACATGGTGAGGTAACAATCACATGAGTGTTGTGACAGTTGTGATGTGACACACATAAGCAATGTGTGACAGGTGTGTGATGACAACCACATGCTGGTTGTGACCATGTGAGGTGACACAAGTGGGTTGTACCTGATGAGATATGACACTCTCACATGTGATGCGACAGATATGATGTGACACTCTGGAAGGCATTTGACACATGTGATGTGACACTCACACTCAGGGTATGACAGATGTCAGATGACACACCCACATGGGCTGAGACAGAAGTGACGTGATAATCATAAGTGTGATGGGATAGATACGATATAATGCTTTCATGTTATGACACATGTGAGGTAACGGCCACATGGGTGTGGTGACAGTTGTGATATGACACTGATAAGAGGCTTGTGACAGATGTGTGGTGACAATCATATGCCAGTGGTGAACACATGAGGTGACAAATGGGTGGTGATGGATGTGACGTGACAGTCCCATATGTGATGTGACAGGGAAACATGACACTTTGTAAGGCACCTGACAAATGGGAGGTGACAAACACACTCTGGGTGTGACAGATGCCAGGTGACACTGCCACATGTGTTGAGACAGAAATGATGCGAGAGTCACAGGCACGATGTGACAGATATGATGTGACACGTGCATTCTGACATAGGAGAAGTGACAGTCACATGGGTGTTATAACAGTTTTGATGTAACACACAGAAGTATGTGTGACAGATGTGTGGTGACAATCATATGCCAATTGTGACAATGGGAGGTGACACACAACTGGGTTGGATCTGATGTGATGTGACAATCACATGTGCAATGTGACAGGTATGATGTGACAGTTGTGCGTGAAGACACATGTGAGGTGACAGTCACTTGAGCATTGTGACAGTTGTGATGTGAGACTCATAAGTGGCTTGTGACCAGTGTGTGGTGACAATCATATGCAGATTGTGACCATCTGAGATCACATACATATGGGTTTTGACTGATGTGATGTGACATGCACATGTCAGATGTGACAGGGATGATGTGACACTCCCAGAAGACGTGTGACAAGTGTGAGGTGACAATCACACTGTGGGTGTGACAGATATCAGGTGACACTGCCACGTGTGTTGAGACAGAAATGATGTGATGATCACAGGCATGATATGAGAGATATGATGTGACACTTGCATATTATAACACAGATGAGGTGACAATCACATGGGCATTGTAACAGATTTGACGTGACCCACATAAGCATGTGTGACAGATGTGTGGTGACAATAACATGTGGGTTGTGACCATGTGAGGTGACACACAAGTGGGTTGTGCCTCATGTGATATTTCACTCCCATGTGTAATGTGACAGATATGATGTGACACTCCATAACACATGTGACAAATGTGAGGTGACAATCACACTCGAGGTGTGACATATGTCAGGTGACACTGCCACATGTGTTGAAGTAGAAATGGTGTGACCAATAACAGGCACAATGTGACTGACATTTTTGGATAATTGCATGTTATGACACACATGAGGTGACAATCACTCAGGCATTATGACAGGTGTGATGTGACAATCATAAGAGGCTTGTGACAGATGTGTGGTGACAATCACATGCCAATTGTGACAGGGTGAGCTGATACACACGTGGGTTGTGCCTGAAGTTATGTGACATTCTCATGTGTAATGACATATACTGTGTGATACTCTGTAATGCATGTGACAAATGTGAGGTGACAATCACAGTCTTGGTGTGACAGATGTCATGTGACACTGCCATGTGTGTTGAGACAGAAATGGCATGACAGTCACAGGCTCAATGTGACAGATATGATGTGACAGTTGTGCATGATGACACAGAGGAGGTGACAATCACAAGGGCACAGTGACAGCAGTGATGTGACCCACAGAAGCAGTGTGTGAGAAAACCCACATGCTGGTTGTGACTATGTGAGATGACACACAAGGGGCTTGTGCCTGATGTGATATGACACTGTCATGTGTGATGACAGATATGATGTGGCACTCCATAAAGCACATGACAAATGTGAGGTGACAATCACACTCTTGGTGTGACAGATGTCATGTGACACTGACATGTGTGTTGAGACAAATAGGTGACAGCCACAGGCATGATGTGACAGATATGTGACACTTGCCTGTTATGACACAGATGAGGTGACCATCACATGGGCATGGTGACAGTTTGGATGTGACACACATAAGTGGTGTGTGACAGCTGTGTGGTGTCAACCACTTGCTGGTTGTGACCATGTGAGGTGACACACAAGTGGGTTGTGCCTGATGTGCTATGACACACTCATGTGATGGGACACATATGACATGACACTCCAGAAGTCATGTGACACATGTGATGTGCTAATCACACTCTTGTTGAGACAGATGTCAGGTAACACTGCCATGTGTGTCGAGACAGAAATAGTGTGACCCTAACAGGCACAATGTGACTGAAATGTTGTGACACTTGCACATTATGACACCCATGAGGTGACAATCACACAGGCATTGGGACAGGTGTGATGTGACAATCATGAGTCTTGTGACAGATGTGTGGTGACATTGACATGCCAATTGTGACCATGTGAGGTGACACACAAGTGAATTTGGAACTGTTACGATGTGACACACGCATGTGCAATGTGACTGGTGTGATGTGACACTCCTGGGAGGCATGTGACTAATATGAGGGGACAATCACACTCTGTGTGTCACAGGAGTCAGGTGACACTCTCAAGTGTGTTGAGACCCATGTGATGTGACAATCACATGTGCAATGACACAGGTATGATGTGACCCTTGGGCATTAAGACACATGAGGTGACAAATACATGAATATTGTGACAGTTGTGATGTGACCATCATAAGCAGCTTGTGACAGATGTGCGGTGACAATCACATGCCAGTTGTGACCATGTGAGGTGACACACAAGTGGGCTGTGCCTGATGTGATATGACACTCTCATGTGTGATGACAGATAGGATGTGTCACTCTGTAAAGCATGTGCCAAATGTGAGGTAACACACTATGGGTGTAAGAGATGTCAGATGACACTGCCACATTTGTTGAGGCAGAAATGCTGTGACAATAACAGACATGATGTGACTGATATGTTATGGCACTTGCGGGTTACAACACAGGTGATGTGACAATCACATGGGCCTTGTAACAGTTTTGATGTGACACACATAAGCATGTGTGACACATGTGTGGTGATCACGTGAGGTGACACACAAATGGCTTGTGCTTGATGTGATATGACTCTCATGTGTGATGACAGGTATGATGCGATGCTCTGTAAAGCAAGTGACAATGTGAGGTGACACACAAGTTGATTGGAACTGATCTGATGTGACACACACATGTGTGATATGAGAGGTATGATGTGACACCCCTGCATGGCATGTGACTTATATGAGGTGACACTCACTCTCTGGGTGTGACACATGTCAGGAGACACTCTCATGCATGTTGAGACAGATGTGATATGACAATCACAGGTGCAATGCGACACATATGATGGGGCATTTGCATGTTAAGATACATGTGGGATGACAACCACAGAAGCGTTGTGACAGTTGTGATGTGACAATCATAAATGGCTTGGGACAAATGAGTGGTGACAATCGTATGCTGATTGTGACCTTCTGAGTTGACATGCATGTGGGTTGTGATGGACATGATGTGACATGCACATGTGAAGTGACAGGTATGCTGTAATGCTTCTGGAAGTCTTCTGACAAATTGAGGTCACAATAACACTCTGAGTGTGACAGGTATCAGGTGACAATGCCACATGTGTTGAGACAGAAATGATATGAGAGCCACAGGCATGATGTGATAGCTATGATGTGACACTTGCCTCTTAAGACACATGGTGAGGTAACAATCACATGAGTGTTGTGACAGTTGTGATGTGACACACATAAGCAATGTGTGACAGGTGTGTGATGACAACCACATGCTGGTTGTGACCATGTGAGGTGACACAAGTGGGTTGTACCTGATGAGATATGACACTCTCACATGTGATGCGACAGATATGATGTGACACTCTGGAAGGCATTTGACACATGTGATGTGACACTCACACTCAGGGTATGACAGATGTCAGATGACACACCCACATGGGCTGAGACAGAAGTGACGTGATAATCATAAGTGTGATGGGATAGATACGATATAATGCTTTCATGTTATGACACATGTGAGGTAACGGCCACATGGGTGTGGTGACAGTTGTGATATGACACTGATAAGAGGCTTGTGACAGATGTGTGGTGACAATCATATGCCAGTGGTGAACACATGAGGTGACAAATGGGTGGTGATGGATGTGACGTGACAGTCCCATATGTGATGTGACAGGGAAACATGACACTTTGTAAGGCACCTGACAAATGGGAGGTGACAAACACACTCTGGGTGTGACAGATGCCAGGTGACACTGCCACATGTGTTGAGACAGAAATGATGCGAGAGTCACAGGCACGATGTGACAGATATGATGTGACACGTGCATTCTGACATAGGAGAAGTGACAGTCACATGGGTGTTATAACAGTTTTGATGTAACACACAGAAGTATGTGTGACAGATGTGTGGTGACAATCATATGCCAATTGTGACAATGGGAGGTGACACACAACTGGGTTGGATCTGATGTGATGTGACAATCACATGTGCAATGTGACAGGTATGATGTGACAGTTGTGCGTGAAGACACATGTGAGGTGACAGTCACTTGAGCATTGTGACAGTTGTGATGTGAGACTCATAAGTGGCTTGTGACCAGTGTGTGGTGACAATCATATGCAGATTGTGACCATCTGAGATCACATACATATGGGTTTTGACTGATGTGATGTGACATGCACATGTCAGATGTGACAGGGATGATGTGACACTCCCAGAAGACGTGTGACAAGTGTGAGGTGACAATCACACTGTGGGTGTGACAGATATCAGGTGACACTGCCACGTGTGTTGAGACAGAAATGATGTGATGATCACAGGCATGATATGAGAGATATGATGTGACACTTGCATATTATAACACAGATGAGGTGACAATCACATGGGCATTGTAACAGATTTGACGTGACCCACATAAGCATGTGTGACAGATGTGTGGTGACAATAACATGTGGGTTGTGACCATGTGAGGTGACACACAAGTGGGTTGTGCCTCATGTGATATTTCACTCCCATGTGTAATGTGACAGATATGATGTGACACTCCATAACACATGTGACAAATGTGAGGTGACAATCACACTCGAGGTGTGACATATGTCAGGTGACACTGCCACATGTGTTGAAGTAGAAATGGTGTGACCAATAACAGGCACAATGTGACTGACATTTTTGGATAATTGCATGTTATGACACACATGAGGTGACAATCACTCAGGCATTATGACAGGTGTGATGTGACAATCATAAGAGGCTTGTGACAGATGTGTGGTGACAATCACATGCCAATTGTGACAGGGTGAGCTGATACACACGTGGGTTGTGCCTGAAGTTATGTGACATTCTCATGTGTAATGACATATACTGTGTGATACTCTGTAATGCATGTGACAAATGTGAGGTGACAATCACAGTCTTGGTGTGACAGATGTCATGTGACACTGCCATGTGTGTTGAGACAGAAATGGCATGACAGTCACAGGCTCAATGTGACAGATATGATGTGACACTTGCCCATGATGACACTGGTGAGGTGACAATCACAGGGGGTTGTGAAAGTTGTGATGTGACACACATAATCAGTGTGTGACAGGTATGTTTTGGCAACCACATGTAGGTTGTGACCATGTGAGATGACACACAAGTGGGTTGTGCCTGCTGTGATGTGATACTCTCATGTGTGATGACAGATATGATGTAACACTTCATCAAGCATGTGGCAAATGTGAGTCAACAATCACACTCTGGGTGTGACAGATGTCAGATGACACTGCCATATTTGCTGAGACAGAAATGATGTGACAGTCACAGGCATGATGTGAAAAATAGGATGTGACACTACATAAAGCATGTCACAAATGTGAGGTGATAATGACACTTTGGATGTGACAGATATCACAACTGCCATGTGTGTTGAGACAGAAATGATATGACAATAACAGGCATGTGACTGATATGTAGTGGCACTTGCACATTATGACACATGAGAAGACAATCACAAGGACCTTGTGACAGGTGTGATGTGACAATCATAAGTGGTTTGTGCCAGTTGTGGGTTGACAATCACTCGATGGTTGTGATAATGTGAATTGTGGAAAAACAGGTTTGTGATATAGACTTTGACATGCACATGTGTGATGTGACAGATATGCGACTCTCTCTAAGGCATGTGTCAAATATGAGGTGACGATCACACTCTGGGTGTAACAGATGTCAGGGGAATCTGCCACATGTGTTGAGACAGAAATGAGGTCACAGGTGCAATGTGACAGATATGATGTGACAGTTGTGCATGATGACACAGAGGAGGTGACAATCACAAGGGCACAGTGTGTGTTGAGGCAGAAATGCTGTGACAATAACAGACATGATGTGACTGATATGTTATGGCACTTGTGTGTTACAACACAGGTGATGTGACAATCACATGGGCCTTGTAACAGTTTTGATGTGACACACATAAGCATGTGTGACACATGTGTGGTGATCACGTGAGGTGACACACAAATGGCTTGTGCTTGATGTGATATGACTCTCATGTGTGATGACAGGTATGATGCGATGCTCTGTAAAGCAAGTGACAATGTGAGGTGACACACAAGTTGGTTGGAACTGATCTGATGTGACACAAACATGTGTGATATGAGAGGTATGATGTGACACCCCTGCATGGCATGTGACTTATATGAGGTGACAATCACTCTCTGGGTGTGACACATGTCAGGAGACACTCTCATGCGTGTTGAGACAGATGTGATATGACAATCACAGGTGCAATGCGACACATATGATGGGGCATTTGCATGTTAAGATACATGTGGGATGACAACCACAGAAGCGTTGTGACAGTTGTGATGTGACAATCATAAATGGCTTGGGACAAATGAGTGGTGACAATCGTATGCTGATTGTGACCTTCTGAGTTGACATGCATGTGGGTTGTGATGGACATGATGTGACATGCACATGTGAAGTGACAGGTATGCTGTAATGCTTCTGGAAGTCTTCTGACAAATTGAGGTCACAATAACACTCTGAGTGTGACAGGTATCAGGTGACAATGCCACATGTGTTGAGACAGAAATGATATGAGAGCCACAGGCATGATGTGATAGCTATGATGTGACACTTGCCTCTTAAGACACATGGTGAGGTAACAATCACATGAGTGTTGTGACAGTTGTGATGTGACACACATAAGCAATGTGTGACAGGTGTGTGATGACAACCACATGCTGGTTGTGACCATGTGAGGTGACACAAGTGGGTTGTACCTGATGAGATATGACACTCTCACATGTGATGCGACAGATATGATGTGACACTCTGGAAGGCATTTGACACATGTGATGTGACACTCACACTCAGGGTATGACAGATGTCAGATGACACACCCACATGGGCTGAGACAGAAGTGACGTGATAATCATAAGTGTGATGGGATAGATACGATATAATGCTTTCATGTTATGACACATGTGAGGTAACGGCCACATGGGTGTGGTGACAGTTGTGATATGACACTGATAAGAGGCTTGTGACAGATGTGTGGTGACAATCATATGCCAGTGGTGAACACATGAGGTGACAAATGGGTGGTGATGGATGTGATGTGACAGTCCCATATGTGATGTGACAGGGAAACATGACACTTTGTAAGGCACCTGACAAATGGGAGGTGACAAACACACTCTGGGTGTGACAGATGCCAGGTGACACTGCCACATGTGTTGAGACAGAAATGATGCGAGAGTCACAGGCACGATGTGACAGATATGATGTGACACGTGCATTCTGACATAGGAGAAGTGACAGTCACATGGGTGTTATAACAGTTTTGATGTAACACACAGAAGTATGTGTGACAGATGTGTGGTGACAATCATATGCCAATTGTGACAATGGGAGGTGACACACAACTGGGTTGGATCTGATGTGATGTGACAATCACATGTGCAATGTGACAGGTATGATGTGACAGTTGTGCGTGAAGACACATGTGAGGTGACAGTCACTTGAGCATTGTGACAGTTGTGATGTGAGACTCATAAGTGGCTTGTGACCAGTGTGTGGTGACAATCATATGCAGATTGTGACCATCTGAGATCACATACATATGGGTTTTGACTGATGTGATGTGACATGCACATGTCAGATGTGACAGGGATGATGTGACACTCCCAGAAGACGTGTGACAAGTGTGAGGTGACAATCACACTGTGGGTGTGACAGATATCAGGTGACACTGCCATGTGTGTTGAGACAGAAATGATGTGATGATCACAGGCATGATATGAGAGATATGATGTGACACTTGCATATTATAACACAGATGAGGTGACAATCACATGGGCATTGTAACAGATTTGACGTGACCCACATAAGCATGTGTGACAGATGTGTGGTGACAATAACATGTGGGTTGTGACCATGTGAGGTGACACACAAGTGGGTTGTGCCTCATGTGATATTTCACTCCCATGTGTAATGTGACAGATATGATGTGACACTCCATAACACATGTGACAAATGTGAGGTGACAATCACACTCGAGGTGTGACATATGTCAGGTGACACTGCCACATGTGTTGAAGTAGAAATGGTGTGACCAATAACAGGCACAATGTGACTGACATTTTTGGATAATTGCATGTTATGACACACATGAGGTGACAATCACTCAGGCATTATGACAGGTGTGATGTGACAATCATAAGAGGCTTGTGACAGATGTGTGGTGACAATCACATGCCAATTGTGACAGGGTGAGCTGATACACACCTGGGTTGTGCCTGAAGTTATGTGACATTCTCATGTGTAATGACATATACTGTGTGATACTCTGTAATGCATGTGACAAATGTGAGGTGACAATCACAGTCTTGGTGTGACAGATGTCATGTGACACTGCCATGTGTGTTGAGACAGAAATGGCATGACAGTCACAGGCTCAATGTGACAGATATGATGTGACAGTTGTGCATGATGACACAGAGGAGGTGACAATCACAAGGGCACTGTGACAGCAGTGATGTGACCCACATAAGCAGTGTGTGAGAAAACCCACATGCTGGTTGTGACTATGTGAGATGACACACAAGGGGCTTGTGCCTGATGTGATAAGACACTGTCATGTGTGATGACAGATATGATGTGGCACTCCATAAAGCACATGACAAATGTGAGGTGACAATCACACTCTTGGTGTGACAGATGTCATGTGACACTGACATGTGTGTTGAGACAAATAGGTGACAGCCACAGGCATGATGTGACAGATATGTGACACTTGCCTGTTATGACACAGATGAGGTGACCATCACATGGGCATGGTGACAGTTTGGATGTGACACACATAAGTGGTGTGTGACAGCTGTGTGGTGTCAACCACTTGCTGGTTGTGACCATGTGAGGTGACACACAAGTGGGTTGTGCCTGATGTGCTATGACACACTCATGTGATGGGACACATATGACATGACACTCCAGAAGTCATGTGACACATGTGATGTGCTAATCACACTCTTGTTGAGACAGATGTCAGGTAACACTGCCATGTGTGTCGAGACAGAAATAGTGTGACCCTAACAGGCACAATGTGACTGAAATGTTGTGACACTTGCACATTATGACACCCATGAGGTGACAATCACACAGGCATTGGGACAGGTGTGATGTGACAATCATGAGTCTTGTGACCGATGTGTGGTGACATTGACATGCCAATTGTGACCATGTGAGGTGACACACAAGTGAATTTGGAACTGTTACGATGTGACACACACATGTGCAATGTGACTGGTGTGATGTGACACTCCTGGGAGGCATGTGACTAATATGAGGGGACAATCACACTCTGTGTGTCACAGGAGTCAGGTGACACTCTCAAGTGTGTTGAGACCCATGTGATGTGACAATCACATGTGCAATGACACAGGTATGATGTGACCCTTGGGCATTAAGACACATGAGGTGACAAATACATGAACATTGTGACAGTTGTGATGTGACCGTCATAAGCAGCTTGTGACAGATGTGCGGTGACAATCACATGCCAGTTGTGACCATGTGAGGTGACACACAAGTGGGCTGTGCCTGATGTGATATGACACTCTCATGTGTGATGACAGATAGGATGTGTCACTCTGTAAAGCATGTGCCAAATGTGAGGTAACACACTATGGGTGTAACAGATGTCAGATGACACTGCCACATTTGTTGAGGCAGAAATGCTGTGACAATAACAGACATGATGTGACTGATATGTTATGGCACTTGCGTGTTACAACACAGGTGATGTGACAATCACATGGGCCTTGTAACAGTTTTGATGTGACACACATAAGCATGTGTGACACATGTGTGGTGATCACGTGAGGTGACACACAAATGGCTTGTGCTTGATGTGATATGACTCTCATGTGTGATGACAGGTATGATGCGATGCTCTGTAAAGCAAGTGACAATGTGAGGTGACACACAAGTTGATTGGAACTGATCTGATGTGACACACACATGTGTGATATGAGAGGTATGATGTGACACCCCTGCATGGCATGTGACTTATATGAGGTGACAATCACTCTCTGGGTGTGACACATGTCAGGAGACACTCTCATGCGTGTTGAGACAGATGTGATATGACAATCACAGGTGCAATGTGACACATATGATGGGGCATTTGCATGTTAAGATACATGTGGGATGACAACCACAGAAGCGTTGTGACAGTTGTGATGTGACAGTCATAAATGGCTTGGGACAAATGAGTGGTGACAATCGTATGCTGATTGTGACCTTCTGAGTTGACATGCATGTGGGTTGTGATGGACATGATGTGACATGCACATGTGAAGTGACAGGTATGCTGTAATGCTTCTGGAAGTCTTCTGACAAATTGAGGTCACAATACCACTCTGAGTGTGACAGGTATCAGGTGACAATGCCACATGTGTTGAGACAGAAATGATATGAGAGCCACAGGCATGATGTGATAGCTATGATGTGACACTTGCCTGTTAAGACACATGGTGAGGTAACAATCACATGAGTGTTGTGACAGTTGTGATGTGACACACATAAGCAATGTGTGACAGGTGTGTGATGACAACCACATGCTGGTTGTGACCATGTGAGGTGACACAAGTGGGTTGTACCTGATGAGATATGACACTCTCACATGTGATGCGACAGATATGATGTGACACTCTGGAAGGCATTTGACACATGTGATGTGACACTCACACTCAGGGTATGACAGATGTCAGATGACACACCCACATGGGCTGAGACAGAAGTGACGTGATAATCATAAGTGTGATGGGATAGATACGATATAATGCTTTCATGTTATGACACATGTGAGGTAACGGCCACATGGGTGTGGTGACAGTTGTGATATGACACTGATAAGAGGCTTGTGACAGATGTGTGGTGACAATCATATGCCAGTGGTGAACACATGAGGTGACAAATGGGTGGTGATGGATGTGACGTGACAGTCCCATATGTGATGTGACAGGGAAACATGACACTTTGTAAGGCACCTGACAAATGGGAGGTGACAAACACACTCTGGGTGTGACAGATGCCAGGTGACACTGCCACATGTGTTGAGACAGAAATGATGCGAGAGTCACAGGCACGATGTGACAGATATGATGTGACACGTGCATTCTGACATAGGAGAAGTGACAGTCACATGGGTGTTATAACAGTTTTGATGTAACACACAGAAGTATGTGTGACAGATGTGTGGTGACAATCATATGCCAATTGTGACAATGGGAGGTGACACACAACTGGGTTGGATCTGATGTGATGTGACAATCACATGTGCAATGTGACAGGTATGATGTGACAGTTGTGCGTGAAGACACATGTGAGGTGACAGTCACTTGAGCATTGTGACAGTTGTGATGTGAGACTCATAAGTGGCTTGTGACCAGTGTGTGGTGACAATCATATGCAGATTGTGACCATCTGAGATCACATACATATGGGTTTTGACTGATGTGATGTGACATGCACATGTCAGATGTGACAGGGATGATGTGACACTCCCAGAAGACGTGTGACAAGTGTGAGGTGACAATCACACTGTGGGTGTGACAGATATCAGGTGACACTGCCACGTGTGTTGAGACAGAAATGATGTGATGATCACAGGCATGATATGAGAGATATGATGTGACACTTGCATATTATAACACAGATGAGGTGACAATCACATGGGCATTGTAACAGATTTGACGTGACCCACATAAGCATGTGTGACAGATGTGTGGTGACAATAACATGTGGGTTGTGACCATGTGAGGTGACACACAAGTGGGTTGTGCCTCATGTGATATTTCACTCCCATGTGTAATGTGACAGATATGATGTGACACTCCATAACACATGTGACAAATGTGAGGTGACAATCACACTCGAGGTGTGACATATGTCAGGTGACACTGCCACATGTGTTGAAGTAGAAATGGTGTGACCAATAACAGGCACAATGTGACTGACATTTTTGGATAATTGCATGTTATGACACACATGAGGTGACAATCACTCAGGCATTATGACAGGTGTGATGTGACAATCATAAGAGGCTTGTGACAGATGTGTGGTGACAATCACATGCCAATTGTGACAGGGTGAGCTGATACACACGTGGGTTGTGCCTGAAGTTATGTGACATTCTCATGTGTAATGACATATACTGTGTGATACTCTGTAATGCATGTGACAAATGTGAGGTGACAATCACAGTCTTGGTGTGACAGATGTCATGTGACACTGCCATGTGTGTTGAGACAGAAATGGCATGACAGTCACAGGCTCAATGTGACAGATATGATGTGACAGTTGTGCATGATGACACAGAGGAGGTGACAATCACAAGGGCACAGTGACAGCAGTGATGTGACCCACATAAGCAGTGTGTGAGAAAACCCACATGCTGGTTGTGACTATGTGAGATGACACACAAGGGGCTTGTGCCTGATGTGATATGACACTGTCATGTGTGATGACAGATATGATGTGGCACTCCATAAAGCACATGACAAATGTGAGGTGACAATCACACTCTTGGTGTGACAGATGTCATGTGACACTGACATGTGTGTTGAGACAAATAGGTGACAGCCACAGGCATGATGTGACAGATATGTGACACTTGCCTGTTATGACACAGATGAGGTGACCATCACATGGGCATGGTGACAGTTTGGATGTGACACACATAAGTGGTGTGTGACAGCTGTGTGGTGTCAACCACTTGCTGGTTGTGACCATGTGAGGTGACACACAAGTGGGTTGTGCCTGATGTGCTATGACACACTCATGTGATGGGACACATATGACATGACACTCCAGAAGTCATGTGACACATGTGATGTGCTAATCACACTCTTGTTGAGACAGATGTCAGGTAACACTGCCATGTGTGTCGAGACAGAAATAGTGTGACCCTAACAGGCACAATGTGACTGAAATGTTGTGACACTTGCACATTATGACACCCATGAGGTGACAATCACACAGGCATTGGGACAGGTGTGATGTGACAATCATGAGTCTTGTGACAGATGTGTGGTGACATTGACATGCCAATTGTGACCATGTGAGGTGACACACAAGTGAATTTGGAACTGTTACGATGTGACACACGCATGTGCAATGTGACTGGTGTGATGTGACACTCCTGGGAGGCATGTGACTAATATGAGGGGACAATCACACTCTGTGTGTCACAGGAGTCAGGTGACACTCTCAAGTGTGTTGAGACCCATGTGATGTGACAATCACATGTGCAATGACACAGGTATGATGTGACCCTTGGGCATTAAGACACATGAGGTGACAAATACATGAATATTGTGACAGTTGTGATGTGACCATCATAAGCAGCTTGTGACAGATGTGCGGTGACAATCACATGCCAGTTGTGACCATGTGAGGTGACACACAAGTGGGCTGTGCCTGATGTGATATGACACTCTCATGTGTGATGACAGATAGGATGTGTCACTCTGTAAAGCATGTGCCAAATGTGAGGTAACACACTATGGGTGTAACAGATGTCAGATGACACTGCCACATTTGTTGAGGCAGAAATGCTGTGACAATAACAGACATGATGTGACTGATATGTTATGGCACTTGCGTGTTACAACACAGGTGATGTGACAATCACATGGGCCTTGTAACAGTTTTGATGTGACACACATAAGCATGTGTGACACATGTGTGGTGATCACGTGAGGTGACACACAAATGGCTTGTGCTTGATGTGATATGACTCTCATGTGTGATGACAGGTATGATGCGATGCTCTGTAAAGCAAGTGACAATGTGAGGTGACACACAAGTTGATTGGAACTGATCTGATGTGACACACACATGTGTGATATGAGAGGTATGATGTGACACCCCTGCATGGCATGTGACTTATATGAGGTGACACTCACTCTCTGGGTGTGACACATGTCAGGAGACACTCTCATGCATGTTGAGACAGATGTGATATGACAATCACAGGTGCAATGCGACACATATGATGGGGCATTTGCATGTTAAGATACATGTGGGATGACAACCACAGAAGCGTTGTGACAGTTGTGATGTGACAATCATAAATGGCTTGGGACAAATGAGTGGTGACAATCGTATGCTGATTGTGACCTTCTGAGTTGACATGCATGTGGGTTGTGATGGACATGATGTGACATGCACATGTGAAGTGACAGGTATGCTGTAATGCTTCTGGAAGTCTTCTGACAAATTGAGGTCACAATAACACTCTGAGTGTGACAGGTATCAGGTGACAATGCCACATGTGTTGAGACAGAAATGATATGAGAGCCACAGGCATGATGTGATAGCTATGATGTGACACTTGCCTCTTAAGACACATGGTGAGGTAACAATCACATGAGTGTTGTGACAGTTGTGATGTGACACACATAAGCAATGTGTGACAGGTGTGTGATGACAACCACATGCTGGTTGTGACCATGTGAGGTGACACAAGTGGGTTGTACCTGATGAGATATGACACTCTCACATGTGATGCGACAGATATGATGTGACACTCTGGAAGGCATTTGACACATGTGATGTGACACTCACACTCAGGGTATGACAGATGTCAGATGACACACCCACATGGGCTGAGACAGAAGTGACGTGATAATCATAAGTGTGATGGGATAGATACGATATAATGCTTTCATGTTATGACACATGTGAGGTAACGGCCACATGGGTGTGGTGACAGTTGTGATATGACACTGATAAGAGGCTTGTGACAGATGTGTGGTGACAATCATATGCCAGTGGTGAACACATGAGGTGACAAATGGGTGGTGATGGATGTGACGTGACAGTCCCATATGTGATGTGACAGGGAAACATGACACTTTGTAAGGCACCTGACAAATGGGAGGTGACAAACACACTCTGGGTGTGACAGATGCCAGGTGACACTGCCACATGTGTTGAGACAGAAATGATGCGAGAGTCACAGGCACGATGTGACAGATATGATGTGACACGTGCATTCTGACATAGGAGAAGTGACAGTCACATGGGTGTTATAACAGTTTTGATGTAACACACAGAAGTATGTGTGACAGATGTGTGGTGACAATCATATGCCAATTGTGACAATGGGAGGTGACACACAACTGGGTTGGATCTGATGTGATGTGACAATCACATGTGCAATGTGACAGGTATGATGTGACAGTTGTGCGTGAAGACACATGTGAGGTGACAGTCACTTGAGCATTGTGACAGTTGTGATGTGAGACTCATAAGTGGCTTGTGACCAGTGTGTGGTGACAATCATATGCAGATTGTGACCATCTGAGATCACATACATATGGGTTTTGACTGATGTGATGTGACATGCACATGTCAGATGTGACAGGGATGATGTGACACTCCCAGAAGACGTGTGACAAGTGTGAGGTGACAATCACACTGTGGGTGTGACAGATATCAGGTGACACTGCCACGTGTGTTGAGACAGAAATGATGTGATGATCACAGGCATGATATGAGAGATATGATGTGACACTTGCATATTATAACACAGATGAGGTGACAATCACATGGGCATTGTAACAGATTTGACGTGACCCACATAAGCATGTGTGACAGATGTGTGGTGACAATAACATGTGGGTTGTGACCATGTGAGGTGACACACAAGTGGGTTGTGCCTCATGTGATATTTCACTCCCATGTGTAATGTGACAGATATGATGTGACACTCCATAACACATGTGACAAATGTGAGGTGACAATCACACTCGAGGTGTGACATATGTCAGGTGACACTGCCACATGTGTTGAAGTAGAAATGGTGTGACCAATAACAGGCACAATGTGACTGACATTTTTGGATAATTGCATGTTATGACACACATGAGGTGACAATCACTCAGGCATTATGACAGGTGTGATGTGACAATCATAAGAGGCTTGTGACAGATGTGTGGTGACAATCACATGCCAATTGTGACAGGGTGAGCTGATACACACCTGGGTTGTGCCTGAAGTTATGTGACATTCTCATGTGTAATGACATATACTGTGTGATACTCTGTAATGCATGTGACAAATGTGAGGTGACAATCACAGTCTTGGTGTGACAGATGTCATGTGACACTGCCATGTGTGTTGAGACAGAAATGGCATGACAGTCACAGGCTCAATGTGACAGATATGATGTGACACTTGCCCATGATGACACTGGTGAGGTGACAATCACAGGGGGTTGTGAAAGTTGTGATGTGACACACATAATCAGTGTGTGACAGGTATGTTTTGGCAACCACATGTAGGTTGTGACCATGTGAGATGACACACAAGTGGGTTGTGCCTGCTGTGATGTGATACTCTCATGTGTGATGACAGATATGATGTAACACTTCATCAAGCATGTGGCAAATGTGAGTCAACAATCACACTCTGGGTGTGACAGATGTCAGATGACACTGCCATATTTGCTGAGACAGAAATGATGTGACAGTCACAGGCATGATGTGAAAAATAGGATGTGACACTACATAAAGCATGTCACAAATGTGAGGTGATAATGACACTTTGGATGTGACAGATATCACAACTGCCATGTGTGTTGAGACAGAAATGATATGACAATAACAGGCATGTGACTGATATGTAGTGGCACTTGCACATTATGACACATGAGAAGACAATCACAAGGACCTTGTGACAGGTGTGATGTGACAATCATAAGTGGTTTGTGCCAGTTGTGGGTTGACAATCACTCGATGGTTGTGATAATGTGAATTGTGGAAAAACAGGTTTGTGATATAGACTTTGACATGCACATGTGTGATGTGACAGATATGCGACTCTCTCTAAGGCATGTGTCAAATATGAGGTGACGATCACACTCTGGGTGTAACAGATGTCAGGGGAATCTGCCACATGTGTTGAGACAGAAATGAGGTCACAGGTGCAATGTGACAGATATGATGTGACAGTTGTGCATGATGACACAGAGGAGGTGACAATCACAAGGGCACAGTGTGTGTTGAGGCAGAAATGCTGTGACAATAACAGACATGATGTGACTGATATGTTATGGCACTTGTGTGTTACAACACAGGTGATGTGACAATCACATGGGCCTTGTAACAGTTTTGATGTGACACACATAAGCATGTGTGACACATGTGTGGTGATCACGTGAGGTGACACACAAATGGCTTGTGCTTGATGTGATATGACTCTCATGTGTGATGACAGGTATGATGCGATGCTCTGTAAAGCAAGTGACAATGTGAGGTGACACACAAGTTGGTTGGAACTGATCTGATGTGACACACACATGTGTGATATGAGAGGTATGATGTGACACCCCTGCATGGCATGTGACTTATATGAGGTGACAATCACTCTCTGGGTGTGACACATGTCAGGAGACACTCTCATGCGTGTTGAGACAGATGTGATATGACAATCACAGGTGCAATGCGACACATATGATGGGGCATTTGCATGTTAAGATACATGTGGGATGACAACCACAGAAGCGTTGTGACAGTTGTGATGTGACAATCATAAATGGCTTGGGACAAATGAGTGGTGACAATCGTATGCTGATTGTGACCTTCTGAGTTGACATGCATGTGGGTTGTGATGGACATGATGTGACATGCACATGTGAAGTGACAGGTATGCTGTAATGCTTCTGGAAGTCTTCTGACAAATTGAGGTCACAATAACACTCTGAGTGTGACAGGTATCAGGTGACAATGCCACATGTGTTGAGACAGAAATGATATGAGAGCCACAGGCATGATGTGATAGCTATGATGTGACACTTGCCTCTTAAGACACATGGTGAGGTAACAATCACATGAGTGTTGTGACAGTTGTGATGTGACACACATAAGCAATGTGTGACAGGTGTGTGATGACAACCACATGCTGGTTGTGACCATGTGAGGTGACACAAGTGGGTTGTACCTGATGAGATATGACACTCTCACATGTGATGCGACAGATATGATGTGACACTCTGGAAGGCATTTGACACATGTGATGTGACACTCACACTCAGGGTATGACAGATGTCAGATGACACACCCACATGGGCTGAGACAGAAGTGACGTGATAATCATAAGTGTGATGGGATAGATACGATATAATGCTTTCATGTTATGACACATGTGAGGTAACGGCCACATGGGTGTGGTGACAGTTGTGATATGACACTGATAAGAGGCTTGTGACAGATGTGTGGTGACAATCATATGCCAGTGGTGAACACATGAGGTGACAAATGGGTGGTGATGGATGTGACGTGACAGTCCCATATGTGATGTGACAGGGAAACATGACACTTTGTAAGGCACCTGACAAATGGGAGGTGACAAACACACTCTGGGTGTGACAGATGCCAGGTGACACTGCCACATGTGTTGAGACAGAAATGATGCAAGAGTCACAGGCACGATGTGACAGATATGATGTGACACGTGCATTCTGACATAGGAGAAGTGACAGTCACATGGGTGTTATAACAGTTTTGATGTAACACACAGAAGTATGTGTGACAGATGTGTGGTGACAATCATATGCCAATTGTGACAATGGGAGGTGACACACAACTGGGTTGGATCTGATGTGATGTGACAATCACATGTGCAATGTGACAGGTATGATGTGACAGTTGTGCGTGAAGACACATGTGAGGTGACAGTCACTTGAGCATTGTGACAGTTGTGATGTGAGACTCATAAGTGGCTTGTGACCAGTGTGTGGTGACAATCATATGCAGATTGTGACCATCTGAGATCACATACATATGGGTTTTGACTGATGTGATGTGACATGCACATGTCAGATGTGACAGGGATGATGTGACACTCCCAGAAGACGTGTGACAAGTGTGAGGTGACAATCACACTGTGGGTGTGACAGATATCAGGTGACACTGCCACGTGTGTTGAGACAGAAATGATGTGATGATCACAGGCATGATATGAGAGATATGATGTGACACTTGCATATTATAACACAGATGAGGTGACCATCACATGGGCATTGTAACAGATTTGACGTGACCCACATAAGCATGTGTGACAGATGTGTGGTGACAATAACATGTGGGTTGTGACCATGTGAGGTGACACACAAGTGGGTTGTGCCTCATGTGATATTTCACTCCCATGTGTAATGTGACAGATATGATGTGACACTCCATAACACATGTGACAAATGTGAGGTGACAATCACACTCGAGGTGTGACATATGTCAGGTGACACTGCCACATGTGTTGAAGTAGAAATGGTGTGACCAATAACAGGCACAATGTGACTGACATTTTTGGATAATTGCATGTTATGACACACATGAGGTGACAATCACTCAGGCATTATGACAGGTGTGATGTGACAATCATAAGAGGCTTGTGACAGATGTGTGGTGACAATCACATGCCAATTGTGACAGGGTGAGCTGATACACACGTGGGTTGTGCCTGAAGTTATGTGACATTCTCATGTGTAATGACATATACTGTGTGATACTCTGTAATGCATGTGACAAATGTGAGGTGACAATCACAGTCTTGGTGTGACAGATGTCATGTGACACTGCCATGTGTGTTGAGACAGAAATGGCATGACAGTCACAGGCTCAATGTGACAGATATGATGTGACACTTGCCCATGATGACACTGGTGAGGTGACAATCACAGGGGGTTGTGAAAGTTGTGATGTGACACACATAATCAGTGTGTGACAGGTATGTTTTGGCAACCACATGTAGGTTGTGACCATGTGAGATGACACACAAGTGGGTTGTGCCTGCTGTGATGTGATACTCTCATGTGTGATGACAGATATGATGTAACACTTCATCAAGCATGTGGCAAATGTGAGTCAACAATCACACTCTGGGTGTGACAGATGTCAGATGACACTGCCATATTTGCTGAGACAGAAATGATGTGACAGTCACAGGCATGATGTGAAAAATAGGATGTGACACTACATAAAGCATGTCACAAATGTGAGGTGATAATGACACTTTGGATGTGACAGATATCACAACTGCCATGTGTGTTGAGACAGAAATGATATGACAATAACAGGCATGTGACTGATATGTAGTGGCACTTGCACATTATGACACATGAGAAGACAATCACAAGGACCTTGTGACAGGTGTGATGTGACAATCATAAGTGGTTTGTGCCAGTTGTGGGTTGACAATCACTCGATGGTTGTGATAATGTGAATTGTGGAAAAACAGGTTTGTGATATAGACTTTGACATGCACATGTGTGATGTGACAGATATGCGACTCTCTCTAAGGCATGTGTCAAATATGAGGTGACGATCACACTCTGGGTGTAACAGATGTCAGGGGAATCTGCCACATGTGTTGAGACAGAAATGAGGTCACAGGTGCAATGTGACAGATATGATGTGACAGTTGTGCATGATGACACAGAGGAGGTGACAATCACAAGGGCACAGTGTGTGTTGAGGCAGAAATGCTGTGACAATAACAGACATGATGTGACTGATATGTTATGGCACTTGTGTGTTACAACACAGGTGATGTGACAATCACATGGGCCTTGTAACAGTTTTGATGTGACACACATAAGCATGTGTGACACATGTGTGGTGATCACGTGAGGTGACACACAAATGGCTTGTGCTTGATGTGATATGACTCTCATGTGTGATGACAGGTATGATGCGATGCTCTGTAAAGCAAGTGACAATGTGAGGTGACACACAAGTTGGTTGGAACTGATCTGATGTGACACACACATGTGTGATATGAGAGGTATGATGTGACACCCCTGCATGGCATGTGACTTATATGAGGTGACACTCACTCTCTGGGTGTGACACATGTCAGGAGACACTCTCATGCGTGTTGAGACAGATGTGATATGACAATCACAGGTGCAATGCGACACATATGATGGGGCATTTGCATGTTAAGATACATGTGGGATGACAACCACAGAAGCGTTGTGACAGTTGTGATGTGACAATCATAAATGGCTTGGGACAAATGAGTGGTGACAATCGTATGCTGATTGTGACCTTCTGAGTTGACATGCATGTGGGTTGTGATGGACATGATGTGACATGCACATGTGAAGTGACAGGTATGCTGTAATGCTTCTGGAAGTCTTCTGACAAATTGAGGTCACAATACCACTCTGAGTGTGACAGGTATCAGGTGACAATGCCACATGTGTTGAGACAGAAATGATATGAGAGCCACAGGCATGATGTGATAGCTATGATGTGACACTTGCCTCTTAAGACACATGGTGAGGTAACAATCACATGAGTGTTGTGACAGTTGTGATGTGACACACATAAGCAATGTGTGACAGGTGTGTGATGACAACCACATGCTGGTTGTGACCATGTGAGGTGACACAAGTGGGTTGTACCTGATGAGATATGACACTCTCACATGTGATGCGACAGATATGATGTGACACTCTGGAAGGCATTTGACACATGTGATGTGACACTCACACTCAGGGTATGACAGATGTCAGATGACACACCCACATGGGCTGAGACAGAAGTGACGTGATAATCATAAGTGTGATGGGATAGATACGATATAATGCTTTCATGTTATGACACATGTGAGGTAACGGCCACATGGGTGTGGTGACAGTTGTGATATGACACTGATAAGAGGCTTGTGACAGATGTGTGGTGACAATCATATGCCAGTGGTGAACACATGAGGTGACAAATGGGTGGTGATGGATGTGACGTGACAGTCCCATATGTGATGTGACAGGGAAACATGACACTTTGTAAGGCACCTGACAAATGGGAGGTGACAAACACACTCTGGGTGTGACAGATGCCAGGTGACACTGCCACATGTGTTGAGACAGAAATGATGCAAGAGTCACAGGCACGATGTGACAGATATGATGTGACACGTGCATTCTGACATAGGAGAAGTGACAGTCACATGGGTGTTATAACAGTTTTGATGTAACACACAGAAGTATGTGTGACAGATGTGTGGTGACAATCATATGCCAATTGTGACAATGGGAGGTGACACACAACTGGGTTGGATCTGATGTGATGTGACAATCACATGTGCAATGTGACAGGTATGATGTGACAGTTGTGCGTGAAGACACATGTGAGGTGACAGTCACTTGAGCATTGTGACAGTTGTGATGTGAGACTCATAAGTGGCTTGTGACCAGTGTGTGGTGACAATCATATGCAGATTGTGACCATCTGAGATCACATACATATGGGTTTTGACTGATGTGATGTGACATGCACATGTCAGATGTGACAGGGATGATGTGACACTCCCAGAAGACGTGTGACAAGTGTGAGGTGACAATCACACTGTGGGTGTGACAGATATCAGGTGACACTGCCACGTGTGTTGAGACAGAAATGATGTGATGATCACAGGCATGATATGAGAGATATGATGTGACACTTGCATATTATAACACAGATGAGGTGACAATCACATGGGCATTGTAACAGATTTGACGTGACCCACATAAGCATGTGTGACAGATGTGTGGTGACAATAACATGTGGGTTGTGACCATGTGAGGTGACACACAAGTGGGTTGTGCCTCATGTGATATTTCACTCCCATGTGTAATGTGACAGATATGATGTGACACTCCATAACACATGTGACAAATGTGAGGTGACAATCACACTCGAGGTGTGACATATGTCAGGTGACACTGCCACATGTGTTGAAGTAGAAATGGTGTGACCAATAACAGGCACAATGTGACTGACATTTTTGGATAATTGCATGTTATGACACACATGAGGTGACAATCACTCAGGCATTATGACAGGTGTGATGTGACAATCATAAGAGGCTTGTGACAGATGTGTGGTGACAATCACATGCCAATTGTGACAGGGTGAGCTGATACACACGTGGGTTGTGCCTGAAGTTATGTGACATTCTCATGTGTAATGACATATACTGTGTGATACTCTGTAATGCATGTGACAAATGTGAGGTGACAATCACAGTCTTGGTGTGACAGATGTCATGTGACACTGCCATGTGTGTTGAGACAGAAATGGCATGACAGTCACAGGCTCAATGTGACAGATATGATGTGACACTTGCCCATTATGACACTGGTGAGGTGACAATCACAGGGGGTTGTGAAAGTTGTGATGTGACACACATAATCAGTGTGTGACAGGTATGTTTTGGCAACCACATGTAGGTTGTGACCATGTGAGATGACACACAAGTGGGTTGTGCCTGCTGT
The DNA here is from genome assembly GCF_030028045.1 of Hippopotamus amphibius kiboko. Taxonomy (NCBI): domain Eukaryota; kingdom Metazoa; phylum Chordata; class Mammalia; order Artiodactyla; family Hippopotamidae; genus Hippopotamus; species Hippopotamus amphibius. The sequence continues at coordinate 55,495,235 of NC_080192.1, read as the reverse complement.
GATGTGATACTCTCATGTGTGATGACAGATATGATGTAACACTTCATCAAGCATGTGGCAAATGTGAGTCAACAATCACACTCTGGGTGTGACAGATGTCAGATGACACTGCCATATTTGCTGAGACAGAAATGATGTGACAGTCACAGGCATGATGTGAAAAATAGGATGTGACACTACATAAAGCATGTCACAAATGTGAGGTGATAATGACACTTTGGATGTGACAGATATCACAACTGCCATGTGTGTTGAGACAGAAATGATATGACAATAACAGGCATGTGACTGATATGTAGTGGCACTTGCACATTATGACACATGAGAAGACAATCACAAGGACCTTGTGACAGGTGTGATGTGACAATCATAAGTGGTTTGTGCCAGTTGTGGGTTGACAATCACTCGATGGTTGTGATAATGTGAATTGTGGAAAAACAGGTTTGTGATATAGACTTTGACATGCACATGTGTGATGTGACAGATATGCAACTATCTCTAAGGCATGTGTCAAATATGAGGTGACGATCACACTCTGGGTGTAACAGATGTCAGGGGAATCTGCCACATGTGTTGAGACAGAAATGAGGTCACAGGTGCAATGTGACAGATATGATGTGACAGTTGTGCATGATGACACAGAGGAGGTGACAATCACAAGGGCACAGTGTGTGTTGAGGCAGAAATGCTGTGACAATAACAGACATGATGTGACTGATATGTTATGGCACTTGTGTGTTACAACACAGGTGATGTGACAATCACATGGGCCTTGTAACAGTTTTGATGTGACACACATAAGCATGTGTGACACATGTGTGGTGATCATGTGAGGTGACACACAAATGGCTTGTGCTTGATGTGATATGACTCTCATGTGTGATGACAGGTATGATGCGATGCTCTGTAAAGCAAGTGACAATGTGAGGTGACACACAAGTTGGTTGGAACTGATCTGATGTGACACACACATGTGTGATATGAGAGGTATGATGTGACACCCCTGCATGGCATGTGACTTATATGAGGTGACACTCACTCTCTGGGTGTGACACATGTCAGGAGACACTCTCATGCGTGTTGAGACAGATGTGATATGACAATCACAGGTGCAATGCGACACATATGATGGGGCATTTGCATGTTAAGATACATGTGGGATGACAACCACAGAAGCGTTGTGACAGTTGTGATGTGACAATCATAAATGGCTTGGGACAAATGAGTGGTGACAATCGTATGCTGATTGTGACCTTCTGAGTTGACATGCATGTGGGTTGTGATGGACATGATGTGACATGCACATGTGAAGTGACAGGTATGCTGTAATGCTTCTGGAAGTCTTCTGACAAATTGAGGTCACAATAACACTCTGAGTGTGACAGGTATCAGGTGACAATGCCACATGTGTTGAGACAGAAATGATATGAGAGCCACAGGCATGATGTGATAGCTATGATGTGACACTTGCCTGTTAAGACACATGGTGAGGTAACAATCACATGAGTGTTGTGACAGTTGTGATGTGACACACATAAGCAATGTGTGACAGGTGTGTGATGACAACCACATGCTGGTTGTGACCATGTGAGGTGACACAAGTGGGTTGTACCTGATGAGATATGACACTCTCACATGTGATGCGACAGATATGATGTGACACTCTGGAAGGCATTTGACACATGTGATGTGACACTCACACTCAGGGTATGACAGATGTCAGATGACACACCCACATGGGCTGAGACAGAAGTGACGTGATAATCATAAGTGTGATGGGATAGATACGATATAATGCTTTCATGTTATGACACATGTGAGGTAACGGCCACATGGGTGTGGTGACAGTTGTGATATGACACTGATAAGAGGCTTGTGACAGATGTGTGGTGACAATCATATGCCAGTGGTGAACACATGAGGTGACAAATGGGTGGTGATGGATGTGACGTGACAGTCCCATATGTGATGTGACAGGGAAACATGACACTTTGTAAGGCACCTGACAAATGGGAGGTGACAAACACACTCTGGGTGTGACAGATGCCAGGTGACACTGCCACATGTGTTGAGACAGAAATGATGCGAGAGTCACAGGCACGATGTGACAGCTATGATGTGACACGTGCATTCTGACATAGGAGAAGTGACAGTCACATGGGTGTTATAACAGTTTTGATGTAACACACAGAAGTATGTGTGACAGATGTGTGGTGACAATCATATGCCAATTGTGACAATGGGAGGTGACACACAACTGGGTTGGATCTGATGTGATGTGACAATCACATGTGCAATGTGACAGGTATGATGTGACAGTTGTGCGTGAAGACACATGTGAGGTGACAGTCACTTGAGCATTGTGACAGTTGTGATGTGAGACTCATAAGTGGCTTGTGACCAGTGTGTGGTGACAATCATATGCAGATTGTGACCATCTGAGATCACATACATATGGGTTTTGACTGATGTGATGTGACATGCACATGTCAGAGGTGACAGGGATGATGTGACACTCCCAGAAGACGTGTGACAAGTGTGAGGTGACAATCACACTGTGGGTGTGACAGATATCAGGTGACACTGCCACGTGTGTTGAGACAGAAATGATGTGATGATCACAGGCATGATATGAGAGATATGATGTGACACTTGCATATTATAACACAGATGAGGTGACAATCACATGGGCATTGTAACAGATTTGACGTGACCCACATAAGCATGTGTGACAGATGTGTGGTGACAATAACATGTGGGTTGTGACCATGTGAGGTGACACACAAGTGGGTTGTGCCTCATGTGATATTTCACTCCCATGTGTAATGTGACAGATATGATGTGACACTCCATAACACATGTGACAAATGTGAGGTGACAATCACACTCGAGGTGTGACATATGTCAGGTGACACTGCCACATGTGTTGAAGTAGAAATGGTGTGACCAATAACAGGCACAATGTGACTGACATTTTTGGATAATTGCATGTTATGACACACATGAGGTGACAATCACTCAGGCATTATGACAGGTGTGATGTGACAATCATAAGAGGCTTGTGACAGATGTGTGGTGACAATCACATGCCAATTGTGACAGGGTGAGCTGATACACACCTGGGTTGTGCCTGAAGTTATGTGACATTCTCATGTGTAATGACATATACTGTGTGATACTCTGTAATGCATGTGACAAATGTGAGGTGACAATCACAGTCTTGGTGTGACAGATGTCATGTGACACTGCCATGTGTGTTGAGACAGAAATGGCATGACAGTCACAGGCTCAATGTGACAGATATGATGTGACACTTGCCCATGATGACACTGGTGAGGTGACAATCACAGGGGGTTGTGAAAGTTGTGATGTGACACACATAATCAGTGTGTGACAGGTATGTTTTGGCAACCACATGTAGGTTGTGACCATGTGAGATGACACACAAGTGGGTTGTGCCTGCTGTGATGTGATACTCTCATGTGTGATGACAGATATGATGTAACACTTCATCAAGCATGTGGCAAATGTGAGTCAACAATCACACTCTGGGTGTGACAGATGTCAGATGACACTGCCATATTTGCTGAGACAGAAATGATGTGACAGTCACAGGCATGATGTGAAAAATAGGATGTGACACTACATAAAGCATGTCACAAATGTGAGGTGATAATGACACTTTGGATGTGACAGATATCACAACTGCCATGTGTGTTGAGACAGAAATGATATGACAATAACAGGCATGTGACTGATATGTAGTGGCACTTGCACATTATGACACATGAGAAGACAATCACAAGGACCTTGTGACAGGTGTGATGTGACAATCATAAGTGGTTTGTGCCAGTTGTGGGTTGACAATCACTCGATGGTTGTGATAATGTGAATTGTGGAAAAACAGGTTTGTGATATAGACTTTGACATGCACATGTGTGATGTGACAGATATGCGACTCTCTCTAAGGCATGTGTCAAATATGAGGTGACGATCACACTCTGGGTGTAACAGATGTCAGGGGAATCTGCCACATGTGTTGAGACAGAAATGAGGTCACAGGTGCAATGTGACAGATATGATGTGACAGTTGTGCATGATGACACAGAGGAGGTGACAATCACAAGGGCACAGTGTGTGTTGAGGCAGAAATGCTGTGACAATAACAGACATGATGTGACTGATATGTTATGGCACTTGTGTGTTACAACACAGGTGATGTGACAATCACATGGGCCTTGTAACAGTTTTGATGTGACACACATAAGCATGTGTGACACATGTGTGGTGATCACGTGAGGTGACACACAAATGGCTTGTGCTTGATGTGATATGACTCTCATGTGTGATGACAGGTATGATGCGATGCTCTGTAAAGCAAGTGACAATGTGAGGTGACACACAAGTTGGTTGGAACTGATCTGATGTGACACACACATGTGTGATATGAGAGGTATGATGTGACACCCCTGCATGGCATGTGACTTATATGAGGTGACAATCACTCTCTGGGTGTGACACATGTCAGGAGACACTCTCATGCGTGTTGAGACAGATGTGATATGACAATCACAGGTGCAATGCGACACATATGATGGGGCATTTGCATGTTAAGATACATGTGGGATGACAACCACAGAAGCGTTGTGACAGTTGTGATGTGACAATCATAAATGGCTTGGGACAAATGAGTGGTGACAATCGTATGCTGATTGTGACCTTCTGAGTTGACATGCATGTGGGTTGTGATGGACATGATGTGACATGCACATGTGAAGTGACAGGTATGCTGTAATGCTTCTGGAAGTCTTCTGACAAATTGAGGTCACAATAACACTCTGAGTGTGACAGGTATCAGGTGACAATGCCACATGTGTTGAGACAGAAATGATATGAGAGCCACAGGCATGATGTGATAGCTATGATGTGACACTTGCCTCTTAAGACACATGGTGAGGTAACAATCACATGAGTGTTGTGACAGTTGTGATGTGACACACATAAGCAATGTGTGACAGGTGTGTGATGACAACCACATGCTGGTTGTGACCATGTGAGGTGACACAAGTGGGTTGTACCTGATGAGATATGACACTCTCACATGTGATGCGACAGATATGATGTGACACTCTGGAAGGCATTTGACACATGTGATGTGACACTCACACTCAGGGTATGACAGATGTCAGATGACACACCCACATGGGCTGAGACAGAAGTGACGTGATAATCATAAGTGTGATGGGATAGATACGATATAATGCTTTCATGTTATGACACATGTGAGGTAACGGCCACATGGGTGTGGTGACAGTTGTGATATGACACTGATAAGAGGCTTGTGACAGATGTGTGGTGACAATCATATGCCAGTGGTGAACACATGAGGTGACAAATGGGTGGTGATGGATGTGACGTGACAGTCCCATATGTGATGTGACAGGGAAACATGACACTTTGTAAGGCACCTGACAAATGGGAGGTGACAAACACACTCTGGGTGTGACAGATGCCAGGTGACACTGCCACATGTGTTGAGACAGAAATGATGCGAGAGTCACAGGCACGATGTGACAGCTATGATGTGACACGTGCATTCTGACATAGGAGAAGTGACAGTCACATGGGTGTTATAACAGTTTTGATGTAACACACAGAAGTATGTGTGACAGATGTGTGGTGACAATCATATGCCAATTGTGACAATGGGAGGTGACACACAACTGGGTTGGATCTGATGTGATGTGACAATCACATGTGCAATGTGACAGGTATGATGTGACAGTTGTGCGTGAAGACACATGTGAGGTGACAGTCACTTGAGCATTGTGACAGTTGTGATGTGAGACTCATAAGTGGCTTGTGACCAGTGTGTGGTGACAATCATATGCAGATTGTGACCATCTGAGATCACATACATATGGGTTTTGACTGATGTGATGTGACATGCACATGTCAGATGTGACAGGGATGATGTGACACTCCCAGAAGACGTGTGACAAGTGTGAGGTGACAATCACACTGTGGGTGTGACAGATATCAGGTGACACTGCCACGTGTGTTGAGACAGAAATGATGTGATGATCACAGGCATGATATGAGAGATATGATGTGACACTTGCATATTATAACACAGATGAGGTGACAATCACATGGGCATTGTAACAGATTTGACATGACCCACATAAGCATGTGTGACAGATGTGTGGTGACAATAACATGTGGGTTGTGACCATGTGAGGTGACACACAAGTGGGTTGTGCCTCATGTGATATTTCACTCCCATGTGTAATGTGACAGATATGATGTGACACTCCATAACACATGTGACAAATGTGAGGTGACAATCACACTCGAGGTGTGACATATGTCAGGTGACACTGCCACATGTGTTGAAGTAGAAATGGTGTGACCAATAACAGGCACAATGTGACTGACATTGTTGGATAATTGCATGTTATGACACACATGAGGTGACAATCACTCAGGCATTATGACAGGTGTGATGTGACAATCATAAGAGGCTTGTGACAGATGTGTGGTGACAATCACATGCCAATTGTGACAGGGTGAGCTGATACACACCTGGGTTGTGCCTGAAGTTATGTGACATTCTCATGTGTAATGACATATACTGTGTGATACTCTGTAATGCATGTGACAAATGTGAGGTGACAATCACAGTCTTGGTGTGACAGATGTCATGTGACACTGCCATGTGTGTTGAGACAGAAATGGCATGACAGTCACAGGCTCAATGTGACAGATATGATGTGACACTTGCCCATTATGACACTGGTGAGGTGACAATCACAGGGGGTTGTGAAAGTTGTGATGTGACACACATAATCAGTGTGTGACAGGTATGTTTTGGCAACCACATGTAGGTTGTGACCATGTGAGATGACACACAAGTGGGTTGTGCCTGCTGTGATGTGATACTCTCATGTGTGATGACAGATATGATGTAACACTTCATCAAGCATGTGGCAAATGTGAGTCAACAATCACACTCTGGGTGTGACAGATGTCAGATGACACTGCCATATTTGCTGAGACAGAAATGATGTGACAGTCACAGGCATGATGTGAAAAATATGATGTGACACTACATAAAGCATGTCACAAATGTGAGGTGATAATGACACTTTGGATGTGACAGATATCACAACTGCCATGTGTGTTGAGACAGAAATGATATGACAATAACAGGCATGTGACTGATATGTAGTGGCACTTGCACATTATGACACATGAGAAGACAATCACAAGGACCTTGTGACAGGTGTGATGTGACAATCATAAGTGGTTTGTGCCAGTTGTGGGTTGACAATCACTCGATGGTTGTGATAATGTGAATTGTGGAAAAACAGGTTTGTGATATAGACTTTGACATGCACATGTGTGATGTGACAGATATGCGACTCTCTCTAAGGCATGTGTCAAATATGAGGTGACGATCACACTCTGGGTGTAACAGATGTCAGGGGAATCTGCCACATGTGTTGAGACAGAAATGAGGTCACAGGTGCAATGTGACAGATATGATGTGACAGTTGTGCATGATGACACAGAGGAGGTGACAATCACAAGGGCACAGTGTGTGTTGAGGCAGAAATGCTGTGACAATAACAGACATGATGTGACTGATATGTTATGGCACTTGTGTGTTACAACACAGGTGATGTGACAATCACATGGGCCTTGTAACAGTTTTGATGTGACACACATAAGCATGTGTGACACATGTGTGGTGATCACGTGAGGTGACACACAAATGGCTTGTGCTTGATGTGATATGACTCTCATGTGTGATGACAGGTATGATGCGATGCTCTGTAAAGCAAGTGACAATGTGAGGTGACACACAAGTTGGTTGGAACTGATCTGATGTGACACACACATGTGTGATATGAGAGGTATGATGTGACACCCCTGCATGGCATGTGACTTATATGAGGTGACACTCACTCTCTGGGTGTGACACATGTCAGGAGACACTCTCATGCGTGTTGAGACAGATGTGATATGACAATCACAGGTGCAATGCGACACATATGATGGGGCATTTGCATGTTAAGATACATGTGGGATGACAACCACAGAAGCGTTGTGACAGTTGTGATGTGACAATCATAAATGGCTTGGGACAAATGAGTGGTGACAATCGTATGCTGATTGTGACCTTCTGAGTTGACATGCATGTGGGTTGTGATGGACATGATGTGACATGCACATGTGAAGTGACAGGTATGCTGTAATGCTTCTGGAAGTCTTCTGACAAATTGAGGTCACAATAACACTCTGAGTGTGACAGGTATCAGGTGACAATGCCACATGTGTTGAGACAGAAATGATATGAGAGCCACAGGCATGATGTGATAGCTATGATGTGACACTTGCCTCTTAAGACACATGTTGAGGTAACAATCACATGAGTGTTGTGACAGTTGTGATGTGACACACATAAGCAATGTGTGACAGGTGTGTGATGACAACCACATGCTGGTTGTGACCATGTGAGGTGACACAAGTGGGTTGTACCTGATGAGATATGACACTCTCACATGTGATGCGACAGATATGATGTGACACTCTGGAAGGCATTTGACACATGTGATGTGACACTCACACTCAGGGTATGACAGATGTCAGATGACACACCCACATGGGCTGAGACAGAAGTGACGTGATAATCATAAGTGTGATGGGATAGATACGATATAATGCTTTCATGTTATGACACATGTGAGGTAACGGCCACATGGGTGTGGTGACAGTTGTGATATGACACTGATAAGAGGCTTGTGACAGATGTGTGGTGACAATCATATGCCAGTGGTGAACACATGAGGTGACAAATGGGTGGTGATGGATGTGACGTGACAGTCCCATATGTGATGTGACAGGGAAACATGACACTTTGTAAGGCACCTGACAAATGGGAGGTGACAAACACACTCTGGGTGTGACAGATGCCAGGTGACACTGCCACATGTGTTGAGACAGAAATGATGCGAGAGTCACAGGCACGATGTGACAGCTATGATGTGACACGTGCATTCTGACATAGGAGAAGTGACAGTCACATGGGTGTTATAACAGTTTTGATGCAACACACAGAAGTATGTGTGACAGATGTGTGGTGACAATCATATGCCAATTGTGACAATGGGAGGTGACACACAACTGGGTTGGATCTGATGTGATGTGACAATCACATGTGCAATGTGACAGGTATGATGTGACAGTTGTGCGTGAAGACACATGTGAGGTGACAGTCACTTGAGCATTGTGACAGTTGTGATGTGAGACTCATAAGTGGCTTGTGACCAGTGTGTGGTGACAATCATATGCAGATTGTGACCATCTGAGATCACATACATATGGGTTTTGACTGATGTGATGTGACATGCACATGTCAGATGTGACAGGGATGATGTGACACTCCCAGAAGACGTGTGACAAGTGTGAGGTGACAATCACACTGTGGGTGTGACAGATATCAGGTGACACTGCCACGTGTGTTGAGACAGAAATGATGTGATGATCACAGGCATGATATGAGAGATATGATGTGACACTTGCATATTATAACACAGATGAGGTGACAATCACATGGGCATTGTAACAGATTTGACGTGACCCACATAAGCATGTGTGACAGATGTGTGGTGACAATAACATGTGGGTTGTGACCATGTGAGGTGACACACAAGTGGGTTGTGCCTCATGTGATATTTCACTCCCATGTGTAATGTGACAGATATGATGTGACACTCCATAACACATGTGACAAATGTGAGGTGACAATCACACTCGAGGTGTGACATATGTCAGGTGACACTGCCACATGTGTTGAAGTAGAAGTGGTGTGACCAATAACAGGCACAATGTGACTGACATTTTTGGATAATTGCATGTTATGACACACATGAGGTGACAATCACTCAGGCATTATGACAGGTGTGATGTGACAATCATAAGAGGCTTGTGACAGATGTGTGGTGACAATCACATGCCAATTGTGACAGGGTGAGCTGATACACACGTGGGTTGTGCCTGAAGTTATGTGACATTCTCATGTGTAATGACATATACTGTGTGATACTCTGTAATGCATGTGACAAATGTGAGGTGACAATCACAGTCTTGGTGTGACAGATGTCATGTGACACTGCCATGTGTGTTGAGACAGAAATGGCATGACAGTCACAGGCTCAATGTGACAGATATGATGTGACAGTTGTGCATGATGACACAGAGGAGGTGACAATCACAAGGGCACAGTGACAGCAGTGATGTGACCCACAGAAGCAGTGTGTGTGAAAACCCACATGCTGGTTGTGACTATGTGAGATGACACACAAGGGGCTTGTGCCTGATGTGATATGACACTGTCATGTGTGATGACAGATATGATGTGACACTCCATAAAGCACATGACAAATGTGAGGTGACAATCACACTCTTGGTGTGACAGATGTCATGTGACACTGACATGTGTGTTGAGACAAATAGGTGACAGCCACAGGCATGATGTGACAGATATGTGACACTTGCCTGTTATGACACAGATGAGGTGACAATCACATGGGCATGGTGACAGTTTGGATGTGACACACATAAGTGGTGTGTGACAGCTGTGTGGTGTCAACCACTTGCTGGTTGTGACCATGTGAGGTGACACACAAGTGGGTTGTGCCTGATGTGCTATGACACACTCATGTGATGGGACACATATGACATGACACTCCAGAAGTCATGTGACAAATGTGATGTGCTAATCACACTCTTGTTGAGACAGATGTCAGGTAACACTGCCATGTGTGTCGAGACAGAAATAGTGTGACCCTAACAGGCACAATGGGACTGAAATGTTGTGACACTTGCACATTATGACACCCATGAGGTGACAATCACACAGGCATTGGGACAGGTGTGATGTGACAATCATGAGTCTTGTGACCGATGTGTGGTGACATTGACATGCCAATTGTGACCATGTGGGGTGACACACAAGTGAATTTGGAACTGTTGTGATGTGACACACGCATGTGCAATGTGACTGGTGTGATGTGACACTCCTGGGAGGCATGTGACTAATATGAGGGGACAATCACACTCTGTGTGTCACAGGAGTCAGGTGACACTCTCAAGTGTGTTGAGACCCATGTGATGTGACAATCACATGTGCAATGACACAGGTATGATGTGACCCTTGGGCATTAAGACACATGAGGTGACAAATACATGAACATTGTGACAGTTGTGATGTGACCGTCATAAGCAGCTTGTGACAGATGTGCGGTGACAATCACATGCCAGTTGTGACCATGTGAGGTGACACACAAGTGGGCTGTGCCTGATGTGATATGACACTCTCATGTGTGATGACAGATAGGATGTGTCACTCTGTAAAGCATGTGCCAAATGTGAGGTAACACACTATGGGTGTAACAGATGTCAGATGACACTGCCACATTTGTTGAGGCAGAAATGCTGTGACAATAACAGACATGATGTGACTGATATGTTATGGCACTTGCGTGTTACAACACAGGTGATGTGACAATCACATGGGCCTTGTAACAGTTTTGATGTGACACACATAAGCATGTGTGACACATGTGTGGTGATCACGTGAGGTGACACACAAATGGCTTGTGCTTGATGTGATATGACTCTCATGTGTGATGACAGGTATGATGCGATGCTCTGTAAAGCAAGTGACAATGTGAGGTGACACACAAGTTGATTGGAACTGATCTGATGTGACACACACATGTGTGATATGAGAGGTATGATGTGACACCCCTGCATGGCATGTGACTTATATGAGGTGACACTCACTCTCTGGGTGTGACACATGTCAGGAGACACTCTCATGCATGTTGAGACAGATGTGATATGACAATCACAGGTGCAATGCGACACATATGATGGGGCATTTGCATGTTAAGATACATGTGGGATGACAACCACAGAAGCGTTGTGACAGTTGTGATGTGACAATCATAAATGGCTTGGGACAAATGAGTGGTGACAATCGTATGCTGATTGTGACCTTCTGAGTTGACATGCATGTGGGTTGTGATGGACATGATGTGACATGCACATGTGAAGTGACAGGTATGCTGTAATGCTTCTGGAAGTCTTCTGACAAATTGAGGTCACAATAACACTCTGAGTGTGACAGGTATCAGGTGACAATGCCACATGTGTTGAGACAGAAATGATATGAGAGCCACAGGCATGATGTGATAGCTATGATGTGACACTTGCCTGTTAAGACACATGGTGAGGTAACAATCACATGAGTGTTGTGACAGTTGTGATGTGACACACATAAGCAATGTGTGACAGGTGTGTGATGACAACCACATGCTGGTTGTGACCATGTGAGGTGACACAAGTGGGTTGTACCTGATGAGATATGACACTCTCACATGTGATGCGACAGATATGATGTGACACTCTGGAAGGCATTTGACACATGTGATGTGACACTCACACTCAGGGTATGACAGATGTCAGATGACACACCCACATGGGCTGAGACAGAAGTGACGTGATAATCATAAGTGTGATGGGATAGATACGATATAATGCTTTCATGTTATGACACATGTGAGGTAACGGCCACATGGGTGTGGTGACAGTTGTGATATGACACTGATAAGAGGCTTGTGACAGATGTGTGGTGACAATCATATGCCAGTGGTGAACACATGAGGTGACAAATGGGTGGTGATGGATGTGACGTGACAGTCCCATATGTGATGTGACAGGGAAACATGACACTTTGTAAGGCACCTGACAAATGGGAGGTGACAAACACACTCTGGGTGTGACAGATGCCAGGTGACACTGCCACATGTGTTGAGACAGAAATGATGCGAGAGTCACAGGCACGATGTGACAGCTATGATGTGACACGTGCATTCTGACATAGGAGAAGTGACAGTCACATGGGTGTTATAACAGTTTTGATGCAACACACAGAAGTATGTGTGACAGATGTGTGGTGACAATCATATGCCAATTGTGACAATGGGAGGTGACACACAACTGGGTTGGATCTGATGTGATGTGACAATCACATGTGCAATGTGACAGGTATGATGTGACAGTTGTGCGTGAAGACACATGTGAGGTGACAGTCACTTGAGCATTGTGACAGTTGTGATGTGAGACTCATAAGTGGCTTGTGACCAGTGTGTGGTGACAATCATATGCAGATTGTGACCATCTGAGATCACATACATATGGGTTTTGACTGATGTGATGTGACATGCACATGTCAGATGTGACAGGGATGATGTGACACTCCCAGAAGACGTGTGACAAGTGTGAGGTGACAATCACACTGTGGGTGTGACAGATATCAGGTGACACTGCCACGTGTGTTGAGACAGAAATGATGTGATGATCACAGGCATGATATGAGAGATATGATGTGACACTTGCATATTATAACACAGATGAGGTGACAATCACATGGGCATTGTAACAGATTTGACGTGACCCACATAAGCATGTGTGACAGATGTGTGGTGACAATAACATGTGGGTTGTGACCATGTGAGGTGACACACAAGTGGGTTGTGCCTCATGTGATATTTCACTCCCATGTGTAATGTGACAGATATGATGTGACACTCCATAACACATGTGACAAATGTGAGGTGACAATCACACTCGAGGTGTGACATATGTCAGGTGACACTGCCACATGTGTTGAAGTAGAAGTGGTGTGACCAATAACAGGCACAATGTGACTGACATTTTTGGATAATTGCATGTTATGACACACATGAGGTGACAATCACTCAGGCATTATGACAGGTGTGATGTGACAATCATAAGAGGCTTGTGACAGATGTGTGGTGACAATCACATGCCAATTGTGACAGGGTGAGCTGATACACACCTGGGTTGTGCCTGAAGTTATGTGACATTCTCATGTGTAATGACATATACTGTGTGATACTCTGTAATGCATGTGACAAATGTGAGGTGACAATCACAGTCTTGGTGTGACAGATGTCATGTGACACTGCCATGTGTGTTGAGACAGAAATGGCATGACAGTCACAGGCTCAATGTGACAGATATGATGTGACACTTGCCCATGATGACACTGGTGAGGTGACAATCACAGGGGGTTGTGAAAGTTGTGATGTGACACACATAATCAGTGTGTGACAGGTATGTTTTGGCAACCACATGTAGGTTGTGACCATGTGAGATGACACACAAGTGGGTTGTGCCTGCTGTGATGTGATACTCTCATGTGTGATGACAGATATGATGTAACACTTCATCAAGCATGTGGCAAATGTGAGTCAACAATCACACTCTGGGTGTGACAGATGTCAGATGACACTGCCATATTTGCTGAGACAGAAATGATGTGACAGTCACAGGCATGATGTGAAAAATAGGATGTGACACTACATAAAGCATGTCACAAATGTGAGGAGATAATGACACTTTGGATGTGACAGATATCACAACTGCCATGTGTGTTGAGACAGAAATGATATGACAATAACAGGCATGTGACTGATATGTAGTGGCACTTGCACATTATGACACATGAGAAGACAATCACAAGGACCTTGTGACAGGTGTGATGTGACAATCATAAGTGGTTTGTGCCAGTTGTGGGTTGACAATCACTCGATGGTTGTGATAATGTGAATTGTGGAAAAACAGGTTTGTGATATAGACTTTGACATGCACATGTGTGATGTGACAGATATGCGACTCTCTCTAAGGCATGTGTCAAATATGAGGTGACGATCACACTCTGGGTGTAACAGATGTCAGGGGAATCTGCCACATGTGTTGAGACAGAAATGAGGTCACAGGTGCAATGTGACAGATATGATGTGACAGTTGTGCATGATGACACAGAGGAGGTGACAATCACAAGGGCACAGTGTGTGTTGAGGCAGAAATGCTGTGACAATAACAGACATGATGTGACTGATATGTTATGGCACTTGTGTGTTACAACACAGGTGATGTGACAATCACATGGGCCTTGTAACAGTTTTGATGTGACACACATAAGCATGTGTGACACATGTGTGGTGATCACGTGAGGTGACACACAAATGGCTTGTGCTTGATGTGATATGACTCTCATGTGTGATGACAGGTATGATGCGATGCTCTGTAAAGCAAGTGACAATGTGAGGTGACACACAAGTTGGTTGGAACTGATCTGATGTGACACACACATGTGTGATATGAGAGGTATGATGTGACACCCCTGCATGGCATGTGACTTATATGAGGTGACACTCACTCTCTGGGTGTGACACATGTCAGGAGACACTCTCATGCGTGTTGAGACAGATGTGATATGACAATCACAGGTGCAATGCGACACATATGATGGGGCATTTGCATGTTAAGATACATGTGGGATGACAACCACAGAAGCGTTGTGACAGTTGTGATGTGACAATCATAAATGGCTTGGGACAAATGAGTGGTGACAATCGTATGCTGATTGTGACCTTCTGAGTTGACATGCATGTGGGTTGTGATGGACATGATGTGACATGCACATGTGAAGTGACAGGTATGCTGTAATGCTTCTGGAAGTCTTCTGACAAATTGAGGTCACAATACCACTCTGAGTGTGACAGGTATCAGGTGACAATGCCACATGTGTTGAGACAGAAATGATATGAGAGCCACAGGCATGATGTGATAGCTATGATGTGACACTTGCCTCTTAAGACACATGTTGAGGTAACAATCACATGAGTGTTGTGACAGTTGTGATGTGACACACATAAGCAATGTGTGACAGGTGTGTGATGACAACCACATGCTGGTTGTGACCATGTGAGGTGACACAAGTGGGTTGTACCTGATGAGATATGACACTCTCACATGTGATGCGACAGATATGATGTGACACTCTGGAAGGCATTTGACACATGTGATGTGACACTCACACTCAGGGTATGACAGATGTCAGATGACACACCCACATGGGCTGAGACAGAAGTGACGTGATAATCATAAGTGTGATGGGATAGATACGATATAATGCTTTCATGTTATGACACATGTGAGGTAACGGCCACATGGGTGTGGTGACAGTTGTGATATGACACTGATAAGAGGCTTGTGACAGATGTGTGGTGACAATCATATGCCAGTGGTGAACACATGAGGTGACAAATGGGTGGTGATGGATGTGACGTGACAGTCCCATATGTGATGTGACAGGGAAACATGACACTTTGTAAGGCACCTGACAAATGGGAGGTGACAAACACACTCTGGGTGTGACAGATGCCAGGTGACACTGCCACATGTGTTGAGACAGAAATGATGCGAGAGTCACAGGCACGATGTGACAGCTATGATGTGACACGTGCATTCTGACATAGGAGAAGTGACAGTCACATGGGTGTTATAACAGTTTTGATGTAACACACAGAAGTATGTGTGACAGATGTGTGGTGACAATCATATGCCAATTGTGACAATGGGAGGTGACACACAACTGGGTTGGATCTGATGTGATGTGACAATCACATGTGCAATGTGACAGGTATGATGTGACAGTTGTGCGTGAAGACACATGTGAGGTGACAGTCACTTGAGCATTGTGACAGTTGTGATGTGAGACTCATAAGTGGCTTGTGACCAGTGTGTGGTGACAATCATATGCAGATTGTGACCATCTGAGATCACATACATATGGGTTTTGACTGATGTGATGTGACATGCACATGTCAGATGTGACAGGGATGATGTGACACTCCCAGAAGACGTGTGACAAGTGTGAGGTGACAATCACACTGTGGGTGTGACAGATATCAGGTGACACTGCCACGTGTGTTGAGACAGAAATGATGTGATGATCACAGGCATGATATGAGAGATATGATGTGACACTTGCATATTATAACACAGATGAGGTGACCATCACATGGGCATTGTAACAGATTTGACGTGACCCACATAAGCATGTGTGACAGATGTGTGGTGACAATAACATGTGGGTTGTGACCATGTGAGGTGACACACAAGTGGGTTGTGCCTCATGTGATATTTCACTCCCATGTGTAATGTGACAGATATGATGTGACACTCCATAACACATGTGACAAATGTGAGGTGACAATCACACTCGAGGTGTGACATATGTCAGGTGACACTGCCACATGTGTTGAAGTAGAAATGGTGTGACCAATAACAGGCACAATGTGACTGACATTTTTGGATAATTGCATGTTATGACACACATGAGGTGACAATCACTCAGGCATTATGACAGGTGTGATGTGACAATCATAAGAGGCTTGTGACAGATGTGTGGTGACAATCACATGCCAATTGTGACAGGGTGAGCTGATACACACCTGGGTTGTGCCTGAAGTTATGTGACATTCTCATGTGTAATGACATATACTGTGTGATACTCTGTAATGCATGTGACAAATGTGAGGTGACAATCACAGTCTTGGTGTGACAGATGTCATGTGACACTGCCATGTGTGTTGAGACAGAAATGGCATGACAGTCACAGGCTCAATGTGACAGATATGATGTGACAGTTGTGCATGATGACACAGAGGAGGTGACAATCACAAGGGCACAGTGACAGCAGTGATGTGACCCACAGAAGCAGTGTGTGTGAAAACCCACATGCTGGTTGTGACTATGTGAGATGACACACAAGGGGCTTGTGCCTGATGTGATATGACACTGTCATGTGTGATGACAGATATGATGTGACACTCCATAAAGCACATGACAAATGTGAGGTGACAATCACACTCTTGGTGTGACAGATGTCATGTTACACTGACATGTGTGTTGAGACAAATAGGTGACAGCCACAGGCATGATGTGACAGATATGTGACACTTGCCTGTTATGACACAGATGAGGTGACAATCACATGGGCATGGTGACAGTTTGGATGTGACACACATAAGTGGTGTGTGACAGCTGTGTGGTGTCAACCACTTGCTGGTTGTGACCATGTGAGGTGACACACAAGTGGGTTGTGCCTGATGTGCTATGACACACTCATGTGATGGGACACATATGACATGACACTCCAGAAGTCATGTGACAAATGTGATGTGCTAATCACACTCTTGTTGAGACAGATGTCAGGTAACACTGCCATGTGTGTCGAGACAGAAATAGTGTGACCCTAACAGGCACAATGGGACTGAAATGTTGTGACACTTGCACATTATGACACCCATGAGGTGACAATCACACAGGCATTGGGACAGGTGTGATGTGACAATCATGAGTCTTGTGACCGATGTGTGGTGACATTGACATGCCAATTGTGACCATGTGGGGTGACACACAAGTGAATTTGGAACTGTTGTGATGTGACACACGCATGTGCAATGTGACTGGTGTGATGTGACACTCCTGGGAGGCATGTGACTAATATGAGGGGACAATCACACTCTGTGTGTCACAGGAGTCAGGTGACACTCTCAAGTGTGTTGAGACCCATGTGATGTGACAATCACATGTGCAATGACACAGGTATGATGTGACCCTTGGGCATTAAGACACATGAGGTGACAAATACATGAACATTGTGACAGTTGTGATGTGACCGTCATAAGCAGCTTGTGACAGATGTGCGGTGACAATCACATGCCAGTTGTGACCATGTGAGGTGACACACAAGTGGGCTGTGCCTGATGTGATATGACACTCTCATGTGTGATGACAGATAGGATGTGTCACTCTGTAAAGCATGTGCCAAATGTGAGGTAACACACTATGGGTGTAACAGATGTCAGATGACACTGCCACATTTGTTGAGGCAGAAATGCTGTGACAATAACAGACATGATGTGACTGATATGTTATGGCACTTGCGTGTTACAACACAGGTGATGTGACAATCACATGGGCCTTGTAACAGTTTTGATGTGACACACATAAGCATGTGTGACACATGTGTGGTGATCACGTGAGGTGACACACAAATGGCTTGTGCTTGATGTGATATGACTCTCATGTGTGATGACAGGTATGATGCGATGCTCTGTAAAGCAAGTGACAATGTGAGGTGACACACAAGTTGATTGGAACTGATCTGATGTGACACACACATGTGTGATATGAGAGGTATGATGTGACACCCCTGCATGGCATGTGACTTATATGAGGTGACACTCACTCTCTGGGTGTGACACATGTCAGGAGACACTCTCATGCATGTTGAGACAGATGTGATATGACAATCACAGGTGCAATGCGACACATATGATGGGGCATTTGCATGTTAAGATACATGTGGGATGACAACCACAGAAGCGTTGTGACAGTTGTGATGTGACAATCATAAATGGCTTGGGACAAATGAGTGGTGACAATCGTATGCTGATTGTGACCTTCTGAGTTGACATGCATGTGGGTTGTGATGGACATGATGTGACATGCACATGTGAAGTGACAGGTATGCTGTAATGCTTCTGGAAGTCTTCTGACAAATTGAGGTCACAATAACACTCTGAGTGTGACAGGTATCAGGTGACAATGCCACATGTGTTGAGACAGAAATGATATGAGAGCCACAGGCATGATGTGATAGCTATGATGTGACACTTGCCTCTTAAGACACATGGTGAGGTAACAATCACATGAGTGTTGTGACAGTTGTGATGTGACACACATAAGCAATGTGTGACAGGTGTGTGATGACAACCACATGCTGGTTGTGACCATGTGAGGTGACACAAGTGGGTTGTACCTGATGAGATATGACACTCTCTCATGTGATGCGACAGATATGATGTGACACTCTGGAAGGCATTTGACACATGTGATGTGACACTCACACTCAGGGTATGACAGATGTCAGATGACACACCCACATGGGCTGAGACAGAAGTGACGTGATAATCATAAGTGTGATGGGATAGATACGATATAATGCTTTCATGTTATGACACATGTGAGGTAACGGCCACATGGGTGTGGTGACAGTTGTGATATGACACTGATAAGAGGCTTGTGACAGATGTGTGGTGACAATCATATGCCAGTGGTGAACACATGAGGTGACAAATGGGTGGTGATGGATGTGACGTGACAGTCCCATATGTGATGTGACAGGGAAACATGACACTTTGTAAGGCACCTGACAAATGGGAGGTGACAAACACACTCTGGGTGTGACAGATGCCAGGTGACACTGCCACATGTGTTGAGACAGAAATGATGCGAGAGTCACAGGCACGATGTGACAGATATGATGTGACACGTGCATTCTGACATAGGAGAAGTGACAGTCACATGGGTGTTATAACAGTTTTGATGTAACACACAGAAGTATGTGTGACAGATGTGTGGTGACAATCATATGCCAATTGTGACAATGGGAGGTGACACACAACTGGGTTGGATCTGATGTGATGTGACAATCACATGTGCAATGTGACAGGTATGATGTGACAGTTGTGCGTGAAGACACATGTGAGGTGACAGTCACTTGAGCATTGTGACAGTTGTGATGTGAGACTCATAAGTGGCTTGTGACCAGTGTGTGGTGACAATCATATGCAGATTGTGACCATCTGAGATCACATACATATGGGTTTTGACTGATGTGATGTGACATGCACATGTCAGAGGTGACAGGGATGATGTGACACTCCCAGAAGACGTGTGACAAGTGTGAGGTGACAATCACACTGTGGGTGTGACAGATATCAGGTGACACTGCCACGTGTGTTGAGACAGAAATGATGTGATGATCACAGGCATGATATGAGAGATATGATGTGACACTTGCATATTATAACACAGATGAGGTGACAATCACATGGGCATTGTAACAGATTTGACGTGACCCACATAAGCATGTGTGACAGATGTGTGGTGACAATAACATGTGGGTTGTGACCATGTGAGGTGACACACAAGTGGGTTGTGCCTCATGTGATATTTCACTCCCATGTGTAATGTGACAGATATGATGTGACACTCCATAACACATGTGACAAATGTGAGGTGACAATCACACTCGAGGTGTGACATATGTCAGGTGACACTGCCACATGTGTTGAAGTAGAAATGGTGTGACCAATAACAGGCACAATGTGACTGACATTTTTGGATAATTGCATGTTATGACACACATGAGGTGACAATCACTCAGGCATTATGACAGGTGTGATGTGACAATCATAAGAGGCTTGTGACAGATGTGTGGTGACAATCACATGCCAATTGTGACAGGGTGAGCTGATACACACGTGGGTTGTGCCTGAAGTTATGTGACATTCTCATGTGTAATGACATATACTGTGTGATACTCTGTAATGCATGTGACAAATGTGAGGTGACAATCACAGTCTTGGTGTGACAGATGTCATGTGACACTGCCATGTGTGTTGAGACAGAAATGGCATGACAGTCACAGGCTCAATGTGACAGATATGATGTGACACTTGCCCATGATGACACAGGTGAGGTGACAATCACAGGGGGTTGTGAAAGTTGTGATGTGACACACATAATCAGTGTGTGACAGGTATGTTTTGGCAACCACATGTAGGTTGTGACCATGTGAGATGACACACAAGTGGGTTGTGCCTGCTGTGATGTGATACTCTCATGTGTGATGACAGATATGATGTAACACTTCATCAAGCATGTGGCAAATGTGAGTCAACAATCACACTCTGGGTGTGACAGATGTCAGATGACACTGCCATATTTGCTGAGACAGAAATGATGTGACAGTCACAGGCATGATGTGAAAAATAGGATGTGACACTACATAAAGCATGTCACAAATGTGAGGTGATAATGACACTTTGGATGTGACAGATATCACAACTGCCATGTGTGTTGAGACAGAAATGATATGACAATAACAGGCATGTGACTGATATGTAGTGGCACTTGCACATTATGACACATGAGAAGACAATCACAAGGACCTTGTGACAGGTGTGATGTGACAATCATAAGTGGTTTGTGCCAGTTGTGGGTTGACAATCACTCGATGGTTGTGATAATGTGAATTGTGGAAAAACAGGTTTGTGATATAGACTTTGACATGCACATGTGTGATGTGACAGATATGCGACTCTCTCTAAGGCATGTGTCAAATATGCGGTGACGATCACACTCTGGGTGTAACAGATGTCAGGGGAATCTGCCACATGTGTTGAGACAGAAATGAGGTCACAGGTGCAATGTGACAGATATGATGTGACAGTTGTGCATGATGACACAGAGGAGGTGACAATCACAAGGGCACAGTGTGTGTTGAGGCAGAAATGCTGTGACAATAACAGACATGATGTGACTGATATGTTATGGCACTTGTGTGTTACAACACAGGTGATGTGACAATCACATGGGCCTTGTAACAGTTTTGATGTGACACACATAAGCATGTGTGACACATGTGTGGTGATCACGTGAGGTGACACACAAATGGCTTGTGCTTGATGTGATATGACTCTCATGTGTGATGACAGGTATGATGCGATGCTCTGTAAAGCAAGTGACAATGTGAGGTGACACACAAGTTGGTTGGAACTGATCTGATGTGACACACACATGTGTGATATGAGAGGTATGATGTGACACCCCTGCATGGCATGTGACTTATATGAGGTGACACTCACTCTCTGGGTGTGACACATGTCAGGAGACACTCTCATGCGTGTTGAGACAGATGTGATATGACAATCACAGGTGCAATGTGACACATATGATGGGGCATTTGCATGTTAAGATACATGTGGGATGACAACCACAGAAGCGTTGTGACAGTTGTGATGTGACAATCATAAATGGCTTGGGACAAATGAGTGGTGACAATCGTATGCTGATTGTGACCTTCTGAGTTGACATGCATGTGGGTTGTGATGGACATGATGTGACATGCACATGTGAAGTGACAGGTATGCTGTAATGCTTCTGGAAGTCTTCTGACAAATTGAGGTCACAATAACACTCTGAGTGTGACAGGTATCAGGTGACAATGCCACATGTGTTGAGACAGAAATGATATGAGAGCCACAGGCATGATGTGATAGCTATGATGTGACACTTGCCTCTTAAGACACATGTTGAGGTAACAATCACATGAGTGTTGTGACAGTTGTGATGTGACACACATAAGCAATGTGTGACAGGTGTGTGATGACAACCACATGCTGGTTGTGACCATGTGAGGTGACACAAGTGGGTTGTACCTGATGAGATATGACACTCTCACATGTGATGCGACAGATATGATGTGACACTCTGGAAGGCATTTGACACATGTGATGTGACACTCACACTCAGGGTATGACAGATGTCAGATGACACACCCACATGGGCTGAGACAGAAGTGACGTGATAATCATAAGTGTGATGGGATAGATACGATATAATGCTTTCATGTTATGACACATGTGAGGTAACGGCCACATGGGTGTGGTGACAGTTGTGATATGACACTGATAAGAGGCTTGTGACAGATGTGTGGTGACAATCATATGCCAGTGGTGAACACATGAGGTGACAAATGGGTGGTGATGGATGTGACGTGACAGTCCCATATGTGATGTGACAGGGAAACATGACACTTTGTAAGGCACCTGACAAATGGGAGGTGACAAACACACTCTGGGTGTGACAGATGCCAGGTGACACTGCCACATGTGTTGAGACAGAAATGATGCGAGAGTCACAGGCACGATGTGACAGCTATGATGTGACACGTGCATTCTGACATAGGAGAAGTGACAGTCACATGGGTGTTATAACAGTTTTGATGTAACACACAGAAGTATGTGTGACAGATGTGTGGTGACAATCATATGCCAATTGTGACAATGGGAGGTGACACACAACTGGGTTGGATCTGATGTGATGTGACAATCACATGTGCAATGTGACAGGTATGATGTGACAGTTGTGCGTGAAGACACATGTGAGGTGACAGTCACTTGAGCATTGTGACAGTTGTGATGTGAGACTCATAAGTGGCTTGTGACCAGTGTGTGGTGACAATCATATGCAGATTGTGACCATCTGAGATCACATACATATGGGTTTTGACTGATGTGATGTGACATGCACATGTCAGATGTGACAGGGATGATGTGACACTCCCAGAAGACGTGTGACAAGTGTGAGGTGACAATCACACTGTGGGTGTGACAGATATCAGGTGACACTGCCACGTGTGTTGAGACAGAAATGATGTGATGATCACAGGCATGATATGAGAGATATGATGTGACACTTGCATATTATAACACAGATGAGGTGACCATCACATGGGCATTGTAACAGATTTGACGTGACCCACATAAGCATGTGTGACAGATGTGTGGTGACAATAACATGTGGGTTGTGACCATGTGAGGTGACACACAAGTGGGTTGTGCCTCATGTGATATTTCACTCCCATGTGTAATGTGACAGATATGATGTGACACTCCATAACACATGTGACAAATGTGAGGTGACAATCACACTCGAGGTGTGACATATGTCAGGTGACACTGCCACATGTGTTGAAGTAGAAATGGTGTGACCAATAACAGGCACAATGTGACTGACATTTTTGGATAATTGCATGTTATGACACACATGAGGTGACAATCACTCAGGCATTATGACAGGTGTGATGTGACAATCATAAGAGGCTTGTGACAGATGTGTGGTGACAATCACATGCCAATTGTGACAGGGTGAGCTGATACACACGTGGGTTGTGCCTGAAGTTATGTGACATTCTCATGTGTAATGACATATACTGTGTGATACTCTGTAATGCATGTGACAAATGTGAGGTGACAATCACAGTCTTGGTGTGACAGATGTCATGTGACACTGTCATGTGTGTTGAGACAGAAATGGCATGACAGTCACAGGCTCAATGTGACAGATATGATGTGACACTTGCCCATGATGACACTGGTGAGGTGACAATCACAGGGGGTTGTGAAAGTTGTGATGTGACACACATAATCAGTGTGTGACAGGTATGTTTTGGCAACCACATGTAGGTTGTGACCATGTGAGATGACACACAAGTGGGTTGTGCCTGCTGTGATGTGATACTCTCATGTGTGATGACAGATATGATGTAACACTTCATCAAGCATGTGGCAAATGTGAGTCAACAATCACACTCTGGGTGTGACAGATGTCAGATGACACTGCCATATTTGCTGAGACAGAAATGATGTGACAGTCACAGGCATGATGTGAAAAATAGGATGTGACACTACATAAAGCATGTCACAAATGTGAGGTGATAATGACACTTTGGATGTGACAGATATCACAACTGCCATGTGTGTTGAGACAGAAATGATATGACAATAACAGGCATGTGACTGATATGTAGTGGCACTTGCACATTATGACACATGAGAAGACAATCACAAGGACCTTGTGACAGGTGTGATGTGACAATCATAAGTGGTTTGTGCCAGTTGTGGGTTGACAATCACTCGATGGTTGTGATAATGTGAATTGTGGAAAAACAGGTTTGTGATATAGACTTTGACATGCACATGTGTGATGTGACAGATATGCGACTCTCTCTAAGGCATGTGTCAAATATGAGGTGACGATCACACTCTGGGTGTAACAGATGTCAGGGGAATCTGCCACATGTGTTGAGACAGAAATGAGGTCACAGGTGCAATGTGACAGATATGATGTGACAGTTGTGCATGATGACACAGAGGAGGTGACAATCACAAGGGCACAGTGTGTGTTGAGGCAGAAATGCTGTGACAATAACAGACATGATGTGACTGATATGTTATGGCACTTGTGTGTTACAACACAGGTGATGTGACAATCACATGGGCCTTGTAACAGTTTTGATGTGACACACATAAGCATGTGTGACACATGTGTGGTGATCACGTGAGGTGACACACAAATGGCTTGTGCTTGATGTGATATGACTCTCATGTGTGATGACAGGTATGATGCGATGCTCTGTAAAGCAAGTGACAATGTGAGGTGACACACAAGTTGGTTGGAACTGATCTGATGTGACACACACATGTGTGATATGAGAGGTATGATGTGACACCCCTGCATGGCATGTGACTTATATGAGGTGACAATCACTCTCTGGGTGTGACACATGTCAGGAGACACTCTCATGCGTGTTGAGACAGATGTGATATGACAATCACAGGTGCAATGCGACACATATGATGGGGCATTTGCATGTTAAGATACATGTGGGATGACAACCACAGAAGCGTTGTGACAGTTGTGATGTGACAATCATAAATGGCTTGGGACAAATGAGTGGTGACAATCGTATGCTGATTGTGACCTTCTGAGTTGACATGCATGTGGGTTGTGATGGACATGATGTGACATGCACATGTGAAGTGACAGGTATGCTGTAATGCTTCTGGAAGTCTTCTGACAAATTGAGGTCACAATAACACTCTGAGTGTGACAGGTATCAGGTGACAATGCCACATGTGTTGAGACAGAAATGATATGAGAGCCACAGGCATGATGTGATAGCTATGATGTGACACTTGCCTCTTAAGACACATGTTGAGGTAACAATCACATGAGTGTTGTGACAGTTGTGATGTGACACACATAAGCAATGTGTGACAGGTGTGTGATGACAACCACATGCTGGTTGTGACCATGTGAGGTGACACAAGTGGGTTGTACCTGATGAGATATGACACTCTCACATGTGATGCGACAGATATGATGTGACACTCTGGAAGGCATTTGACACATGTGATGTGACACTCACACTCAGGGTATGACAGATGTCAGATGACACACCCACATGGGCTGAGACAGAAGTGACGTGATAATCATAAGTGTGATGGGATAGATACGATATAATGCTTTCATGTTATGACACATGTGAGGTAACGGCCACATGGGTGTGGTGACAGTTGTGATATGACACTGATAAGAGGCTTGTGACAGATGTGTGGTGACAATCATATGCCAGTGGTGAACACATGAGGTGACAAATGGGTGGTGATGGATGTGACGTGACAGTCCCATATGTGATGTGACAGGGAAACATGACACTTTGTAAGGCACCTGACAAATGGGAGGTGACAAACACACTCTGGGTGTGACAGATGCCAGGTGACACTGCCACATGTGTTGAGACAGAAATGATGCGAGAGTCACAGGCACGATGTGACAGATATGATGTGACACGTGCATTCTGACATAGGAGAAGTGACAGTCACATGGGTGTTATAACAGTTTTGATGTAACACACAGAAGTATGTGTGACAGATGTGTGGTGACAATCATATGCCAATTGTGACAATGGGAGGTGACACACAACTGGGTTGGATCTGATGTGATGTGACAATCACATGTGCAATGTGACAGGTATGATGTGACAGTTGTGCGTGAAGACACATGTGAGGTGACAGTCACTTGAGCATTGTGACAGTTGTGATGTGAGACTCATAAGTGGCTTGTGACCAGTGTGTGGTGACAATCATATGCAGATTGTGACCATCTGAGATCACATACATATGGGTTTTGACTGATGTGATGTGACATGCACATGTCAGATGTGACAGGGATGATGTGACACTCCCAGAAGACGTGTGACAAGTGTGAGGTGACAATCACACTGTGGGTGTGACAGATATCAGGTGACACTGCCACGTGTGTTGAGACAGAAATGATGTGATGATCACAGGCATGATATGAGAGATATGATGTGACACTTGCATATTATAACACAGATGAGGTGACCATCACATGGGCATTGTAACAGATTTGACGTGACCCACATAAGCATGTGTGACAGATGTGTGGTGACAATAACATGTGGGTTGTGACCATGTGAGGTGACACACAAGTGGGTTGTGCCTCATGTGATATTTCACTCCCATGTGTAATGTGACAGATATGATGTGACACTCCATAACACATGTGACAAATGTGAGGTGACAATCACACTCGAGGTGTGACATATGTCAGGTGACACTGCCACATGTGTTGAAGTAGAAATGGTGTGACCAATAACAGGCACAATGTGACTGACATTTTTGGATAATTGCATGTTATGACACACATGAGGTGACAATCACTCAGGCATTATGACAGGTGTGATGTGACAATCATAAGAGGCTTGTGACAGATGTGTGGTGACAATCACATGCCAATTGTGACAGGGTGAGCTGATACACACCTGGGTTGTGCCTGAAGTTATGTGACATTCTCATGTGTAATGACATATACTGTGTGATACTCTGTAATGCATGTGACAAATGTGAGGTGACAATCACAGTCTTGGTGTGACAGATGTCATGTGACACTGCCATGTGTGTTGAGACAGAAATGGCATGACAGTCACAGGCTCAATGTGACAGATATGATGTGACACTTGCCCATGATGACACTGGTGAGGTGACAATCACAGGGGGTTGTGAAAGTTGTGATGTGACACACATAATCAGTGTGTGACAGGTATGTTTTGGCAACCACATGTAGGTTGTGACCATGTGAGATGACACACAAGTGGGTTGTGCCTGCTGTGATGTGATACTCTCATGTGTGATGACAGATATGATGTAACACTTCATCAAGCATGTGGCAAATGTGAGTCAACAATCACACTCTGGGTGTGACAGATGTCAGATGACACTGCCATATTTGCTGAGACAGAAATGATGTGACAGTCACAGGCATGATGTGAAAAATAGGATGTGACACTACATAAAGCATGTCACAAATGTGAGGTGATAATGACACTTTGGATGTGACAGATATCACAACTGCCATGTGTGTTGAGACAGAAATGATATGACAATAACAGGCATGTGACTGATATGTAGTGGCACTTGCACATTATGACACATGAGAAGACAATCACAAGGACCTTGTGACAGGTGTGATGTGACAATCATAAGTGGTTTGTGCCAGTTGTGGGTTGACAATCACTCGATGGTTGTGATAATGTGAATTGTGGAAAAACAGGTTTGTGATATAGACTTTGACATGCACATGTGTGATGTGACAGATATGCAACTATCTCTAAGGCATGTGTCAAATATGAGGTGACGATCACACTCTGGGTGTAACAGATGTCAGGGGAATCTGCCACATGTGTTGAGACAGAAATGAGGTCACAGGTGCAATGTGACAGATATGATGTGACAGTTGTGCATGATGACACAGAGGAGGTGACAATCACAAGGGCACAGTGTGTGTTGAGGCAGAAATGCTGTGACAATAACAGACATGATGTGACTGATATGTTATGGCACTTGTGTGTTACAACACAGGTGATGTGACAATCACATGGGCCTTGTAACAGTTTTGATGTGACACACATAAGCATGTGTGACACATGTGTGGTGATCATGTGAGGTGACACACAAATGGCTTGTGCTTGATGTGATATGACTCTCATGTGTGATGACAGGTATGATGCGATGCTCTGTAAAGCAAGTGACAATGTGAGGTGACACACAAGTTGGTTGGAACTGATCTGATGTGACACACACATGTGTGATATGAGAGGTATGATGTGACACCCCTGCATGGCATGTGACTTATATGAGGTGACACTCACTCTCTGGGTGTGACACATGTCAGGAGACACTCTCATGCGTGTTGAGACAGATGTGATATGACAATCACAGGTGCAATGCGACACATATGATGGGGCATTTGCATGTTAAGATACATGTGGGATGACAACCACAGAAGTGTTGTGACAGTTGTGATGTGACAATCATAAATGGCTTGGGACAAATGAGTGGTGACAATCGTATGCTGATTGTGACCTTCTGAGTTGACATGCATGTGGGTTGTGATGGACATGATGTGACATGCACATGTGAAGTGACAGGTATGCTGTAATGCTTCTGGAAGTCTTCTGACAAATTGAGGTCACAATAACACTCTGAGTGTGACAGGTATCAGGTGACAATGCCACATGTGTTGAGACAGAAATGATATGAGAGCCACAGGCATGATGTGATAGCTATGATGTGACACTTGCCTCTTAAGACACATGTTGAGGTAACAATCACATGAGTGTTGTGACAGTTGTGATGTGACACACATAAGCAATGTGTGACAGGTGTGTGATGACAACCACATGCTGGTTGTGACCATGTGAGGTGACACAAGTGGGTTGTACCTGATGAGATATGACACTCTCACATGTGATGCGACAGATATGATGTGACACTCTGGAAGGCATTTGACACATGTGATGTGACACTCACACTCAGGGTATGACAGATGTCAGATGACACACCCACATGGGCTGAGACAGAAGTGACGTGATAATCATAAGTGTGATGGGATAGATACGATATAATGCTTTCATGTTATGACACATGTGAGGTAACGGCCACATGGGTGTGGTGACAGTTGTGATATGACACTGATAAGAGGCTTGTGACAGATGTGTGGTGACAATCATATGCCAGTGGTGAACACATGAGGTGACAAATGGGTGGTGATGGATGTGACGTGACAGTCCCATATGTGATGTGACAGGGAAACATGACACTTTGTAAGGCACCTGACAAATGGGAGGTGACAAACACACTCTGGGTGTGACAGATGCCAGGTGACACTGCCACATGTGTTGAGACAGAAATGATGCGAGAGTCACAGGCATGATGTGACAGATATGATGTGACACGTGCATTCTGACATAGGAGAAGTGACAGTCACATGGGTGTTATAACAGTTTTGATGTAACACACAGAAGTATGTGTGACAGATGTGTGGTGACAATCATATGCCAATTGTGACAATGGGAGGTGACACACAACTGGGTTGGATCTGATGTGATGTGACAATCACATGTGCAATGTGACAGGTATGATGTGACAGTTGTGCGTGAAGACACATGTGAGGTGACAGTCACTTGAGCATTGTGACAGTTGTGATGTGAGACTCATAAGTGGCTTGTGACCAGTGTGTGGTGACAATCATATGCAGATTGTGACCATCTGAGATCACATACATATGGGTTTTGACTGATGTGATGTGACCTGCACATGTCAGATGTGACAGGGATGATGTGACACTCCCAGAAGACGTGTGACAAGTGTGAGGTGACAATCACACTGTGGGTGTGACAGATATCAGGTGACACTGCCACGTGTGTTGAGACAGAAATGATGTGATGATCACAGGCATGATATGAGAGATATGATGTGACACTTGCATATTATAACACAGATGAGGTGACAATCACATGGGCATTGTAACAGATTTGACGTGACCCACATAAGCATGTGTGACAGATGTGTGGTGACAATAACATGTGGGTTGTGACCATGTGAGGTGACACACAAGTGGGTTGTGCCTCATGTGATATTTCACTCCCATGTGTAATGTGACAGATATGATGTGACACTCCATAACACATGTGACAAATGTGAGGTGACAATCACACTCGAGGTGTGACATATGTCAGGTGACACTGCCACATGTGTTGAAGTAGAAATGGTGTGACCAATAACAGGCACAATGTGACTGACATTTTTGGATAATTGCATGTTATGACACACATGAGGTGACAATCACTCAGGCATTATGACAGGTGTGATGTGACAATCATAAGAGGCTTGTGACAGATGTGTGGTGACAATCACATGCCAATTGTGACAGGGTGAGCTGATACACACCTGGGTTGTGCCTGAAGTTATGTGACATTCTCATGTGTAATGACATATACTGTGTGATACTCTGTAATGCATGTGACAAATGTGAGGTGACAATCACAGTCTTGGTGTGACAGATGTCATGTGACACTGCCATGTGTGTTGAGACAGAAATGGCATGACAGTCACAGGCTCAATGTGACAGATATGATGTGACAGTTGTGCATGATGACACAGAGGAGGTGACAATCACAAGGGCACAGTGACAGCAGTGATGTGACCCACAGAAGCAGTGTGTGTGAAAACCCACATGCTGGTTGTGACTATGTGAGATGACACACAAGGGGCTTGTGCCTGATGTGATATGACACTGTCATGTGTGATGACAGATATGATGTGACACTCCATAAAGCACATGACAAATGTGAGGTGACAATCACACTCTTGGTGTGACAGATGTCATGTGACACTGACATGTGTGTTGAGACAAATAGGTGACAGCCACAGGCATGATGTGACAGATATGTGACACTTGCCTGTTATGACACAGATGAGGTGACCATCACATGGGCATGGTGACAGTTTGGATGTGACACACATAAGTGGTGTGTGACAGCTGTGTGGTGTCAACCACTTGCTGGTTGTGACCATGTGAGGTGACACACAAGTGGGTTGTGCCTGATGTGCTATGACACACTCATGTGATGGGACACATATGACATGACACTCCAGAAGTCATGTGACAAATGTGATGTGCTAATCACACTCTTGTTGAGACAGATGTCAGGTAACACTGCCATGTGTGTCGAGACAGAAATAGTGTGACCCTAACAGGCACAATGGGACTGAAATGTTGTGACACTTGCACATTATGACACCCATGAGGTGACAATCACACAGGCATTGGGACAGGTGTGATGTGACAATCATGAGTCTTGTGACCGATGTGTGGTGACATTGACATGCCAATTGTGACCATGTGGGGTGACACACAAGTGAATTTGGAACTGTTGTGATGTGACACACGCATGTGCAATGTGACTGGTGTGATGTGACACTCCTGGGAGGCATGTGACTAATATGAGGGGACAATCACACTCTGTGTGTCACAGGAGTCAGGTGACACTCTCAAGTGTGTTGAGACCCATGTGATGTGACAATCACATGTGCAATGACACAGGTATGATGTGACCCTTGGGCATTAAGACACATGAGGTGACAAATACATGAACATTGTGACAGTTGTGATGTGACCGTCATAAGCAGCTTGTGACAGATGTGCGGTGACAATCACATGCCAGTTGTGACCATGTGAGGTGACACACAAGTGGGCTGTGCCTGATGTGATATGACACTCTCATGTGTGATGACAGATAGGATGTGTCACTCTGTAAAGCATGTGCCAAATGTGAGGTAACACACTATGGGTGTAACAGATGTCAGATGACACTGCCACATTTGTTGAGGCAGAAATGCTGTGACAATAACAGACATGATGTGACTGATATGTTATGGCACTTGCGTGTTACAACACAGGTGATGTGACAATCACATGGGCCTTGTAACAGTTTTGATGTGACACACATAAGCATGTGTGACACATGTGTGGTGATCACGTGAGGTGACACACAAATGGCTTGTGCTTGATGTGATATGACTCTCATGTGTGATGACAGGTATGATGCGATGCTCTGTAAAGCAAGTGACAATGTGAGGTGACACACAAGTTGATTGGAACTGATCTGATGTGACACACACATGTGTGATATGAGAGGTATGATGTGACACTCCTGCATGGCATGTGACTTATATGAGGTGACACTCACTCTCTGGGTGTGACACATGTCAGGAGACACTCTCATGCATGTTGAGACAGATGTGATATGACAATCACAGGTGCAATGCGACACATATGATGGGGCATTTGCATGTTAAGATACATGTGGGATGACAACCACAGAAGCGTTGTGACAGTTGTGATGTGACAATCATAAATGGCTTGGGACAAATGAGTGGTGACAATCGTATGCTGATTGTGACCTTCTGAGTTGACATGCATGTGGGTTGTGATGGACATGATGTGACATGCACATGTGAAGTGACAGGTATGCTGTAATGCTTCTGGAAGTCTTCTGACAAATTGAGGTCACAATAACACTCTGAGTGTGACAGGTATCAGGTGACAATGCCACATGTGTTGAGACAGAAATGATATGAGAGCCACAGGCATGATGTGATAGCTATGATGTGACACTTGCCTCTTAAGACACATGGTGAGGTAACAATCACATGAGTGTTGTGACAGTTGTGATGTGACACACATAAGCAATGTGTGACAGGTGTGTGATGACAACCACATGCTGGTTGTGACCATGTGAGGTGACACAAGTGGGTTGTACCTGATGAGATATGACACTCTCACATGTGATGCGACAGATATGATGTGACACTCTGGAAGGCATTTGACACATGTGATGTGACACTCACACTCAGGGTATGACAGATGTCAGATGACACACCCACATGGGCTGAGACAGAAGTGACGTGATAATCATAAGTGTGATGGGATAGATACGATATAATGCTTTCATGTTATGACACATGTGAGGTAACGGCCACATGGGTGTGGTGACAGTTGTGATATGACACTGATAAGAGGCTTGTGACAGATGTGTGGTGACAATCATATGCCAGTGGTGAACACATGAGGTGACAAATGGGTGGTGATGGATGTGACGTGACAGTCCCATATGTGATGTGACAGGGAAACATGACACTTTGTAAGGCACCTGACAAATGGGAGGTGACAAACACACTCTGGGTGTGACAGATGCCAGGTGACACTGCCACATGTGTTGAGACAGAAATGATGCGAGAGTCACAGGCACGATGTGACAGATATGATGTGACACGTGCATTCTGACATAGGAGAAGTGACAGTCACATGGGTGTTATAACAGTTTTGATGTAACACACAGAAGTATGTGTGACAGATGTGTGGTGACAATCATATGCCAATTGTGACAATGGGAGGTGACACACAACTGGGTTGGATCTGATGTGATGTGACAATCACATGTGCAATGTGACAGGTATGATGTGACAGTTGTGCGTGAAGACACATGTGAGGTGACAGTCACTTGAGCATTGTGACAGTTGTGATGTGAGACTCATAAGTGGCTTGTGACCAGTGTGTGGTGACAATCATATGCAGATTGTGACCATCTGAGATCACATACATATGGGTTTTGACTGATGTGATGTGACATGCACATGTCAGATGTGACAGGGATGATGTGACACTCCCAGAAGACGTGTGACAAGTGTGAGGTGACAATCACACTGTGGGTGTGACAGATATCAGGTGACACTGCCACGTGTGTTGAGACAGAAATGATGTGATGATCACAGGCATGATATGAGAGATATGATGTGACACTTGCATATTATAACACAGATGAGGTGACAATCACATGGGCATTGTAACAGATTTGACGTGACCCACATAAGCATGTGTGACAGATGTGTGGTGACAATAACATGTGGGTTGTGACCATGTGAGGTGACACACAAGTGGGTTGTGCCTCATGTGATATTTCACTCCCATGTGTAATGTGACAGATATGATGTGACACTCCATAACACATGTGACAAATGTGAGGTGACAATCACACTCGAGGTGTGACATATGTCAGGTGACACTGCCACATGTGTTGAAGTAGAAGTGGTGTGACCAATAACAGGCACAATGTGACTGACATTTTTGGATAATTGCATGTTATGACACACATGAGGTGACAATCACTCAGGCATTATGACAGGTGTGATGTGACAATCATAAGAGGCTTGTGACAGATGTGTGGTGACAATCACATGCCAATTGTGACAGGGTGAGCTGATACACACGTGGGTTGTGCCTGAAGTTATGTGACATTCTCATGTGTAATGACATATACTGTGTGATACTCTGTAATGCATGTGACAAATGTGAGGTGACAATCACAGTCTTGGTGTGACAGATGTCATGTGACACTGCCATGTGTGTTGAGACAGAAATGGCATGACAGTCACAGGCTCAATGTGACAGATATGATGTGACAGTTGTGCATGATGACACAGAGGAGGTGACAATCACAAGGGCACAGTGACAGCAGTGATGTGACCCACAGAAGCAGTGTGTGTGAAAACCCACATGCTGGTTGTGACTATGTGAGATGACACACAAGGGGCTTGTGCCTGATGTGATATGACACTGTCATGTGTGATGACAGATATGATGTGACACTCCATAAAGCACATGACAAATGTGAGGTGACAATCACACTCTTGGTGTGACAGATGTCATGTGACACTGACATGTGTGTTGAGACAAATAGGTGACAGCCACAGGCATGATGTGACAGATATGTGACACTTGCCTGTTATGACACAGATGAGGTGACAATCACATGGGCATGGTGACAGTTTGGATGTGACACACATAAGTGGTGTGTGACAGCTGTGTGGTGTCAACCACTTGCTGGTTGTGACCATGTGAGGTGACACACAAGTGGGTTGTGCCTGATGTGCTATGACACACTCATGTGATGGGACACATATGACATGACACTCCAGAAGTCATGTGACAAATGTGATGTGCTAATCACACTCTTGTTGAGACAGATGTCAGGTAACACTGCCATGTGTGTCGAGACAGAAATAGTGTGACCCTAACAGGCACAATGGGACTGAAATGTTGTGACACTTGCACATTATGACACCCATGAGGTGACAATCACACAGGCATTGGGACAGGTGTGATGTGACAATCATGAGTCTTGTGACCGATGTGTGGTGACATTGACATGCCAATTGTGACCATGTGGGGTGACACACAAGTGAATTTGGAACTGTTGTGATGTGACACACGCATGTGCAATGTGACTGGTGTGATGTGACACTCCTGGGAGGCATGTGACTAATATGAGGGGACAATCACACTCTGTGTGTCACAGGAGTCAGGTGACACTCTCAAGTGTGTTGAGACCCATGTGATGTGACAATCACATGTGCAATGACACAGGTATGATGTGACCCTTGGGCATTAAGACACATGAGGTGACAAATACATGAACATTGTGACAGTTGTGATGTGACCGTCATAAGCAGCTTGTGACAGATGTGCGGTGACAATCACATGCCAGTTGTGACCATGTGAGGTGACACACAAGTGGGCTGTGCCTGATGTGATATGACACTCTCATGTGTGATGACAGATAGGATGTGTCACTCTGTAAAGCATGTGCCAAATGTGAGGTAACACACTATGGGTGTAACAGATGTCAGATGACACTGCCACATTTGTTGAGGCAGAAATGCTGTGACAATAACAGACATGATGTGACTGATATGTTATGGCACTTGCGTGTTACAACACAGGTGATGTGACAATCACATGGGCCTTGTAACAGTTTTGATGTGACACACATAAGCATGTGTGACACATGTGTGGTGATCACGTGAGGTGACACACAAATGGCTTGTGCTTGATGTGATATGACTCTCATGTGTGATGACAGGTATGATGCGATGCTCTGTAAAGCAAGTGACAATGTGAGGTGACACACAAGTTGATTGGAACTGATCTGATGTGACACACACATGTGTGATATGAGAGGTATGATGTGACACTCCTGCATGGCATGTGACTTATATGAGGTGACACTCACTCTCTGGGTGTGACACATGTCAGGAGACACTCTCATGCATGTTGAGACAGATGTGATATGACAATCACAGGTGCAATGCGACACATATGATGGGGCATTTGCATGTTAAGATACATGTGGGATGACAACCACAGAAGCGTTGTGACAGTTGTGATGTGACAATCATAAATGGCTTGGGACAAATGAGTGGTGACAATCGTATGCTGATTGTGACCTTCTGAGTTGACATGCATGTGGGTTGTGATGGACATGATGTGACATGCACATGTGAAGTGACAGGTATGCTGTAATGCTTCTGGAAGTCTTCTGACAAATTGAGGTCACAATAACACTCTGAGTGTGACAGGTATCAGGTGACAATGCCACATGTGTTGAGACAGAAATGATATGAGAGCCACAGGCATGATGTGATAGCTATGATGTGACACTTGCCTCTTAAGACACATGTTGAGGTAACAATCACATGAGTGTTGTGACAGTTGTGATGTGACACACATAAGCAATGTGTGACAGGTGTGTGATGACAACCACATGCTGGTTGTGACCATGTGAGGTGACACAAGTGGGTTGTACCTGATGAGATATGACACTCTCACATGTGATGCGACAGATATGATGTGACACTCTGGAAGGCATTTGACACATGTGATGTGACACTCACACTCAGGGTATGACAGATGTCAGATGACACACCCACATGGGCTGAGACAGAAGTGACGTGATAATCATAAGTGTGATGGGATAGATACGATATAATGCTTTCATGTTATGACACAT
Organism: Hippopotamus amphibius kiboko; assembly: GCF_030028045.1. NCBI lineage: Eukaryota > Metazoa > Chordata > Mammalia > Artiodactyla > Hippopotamidae > Hippopotamus > Hippopotamus amphibius. The sequence continues at coordinate 55,457,095 of NC_080192.1, read as the reverse complement.
GTGAGGTAACGGCCACATGGGTGTGGTGACAGTTGTGATATGACACTGATAAGAGGCTTGTGACAGATGTGTGGTGACAATCATATGCCAGTGGTGAACACATGAGGTGACAAATGGGTGGTGATGGATGTGACGTGACAGTCCCATATGTGATGTGACAGGGAAACATGACACTTTGTAAGGCACCTGACAAATGGGAGGTGACAAACACACTCTGGGTGTGACAGATGCCAGGTGACACTGCCACATGTGTTGAGACAGAAATGATGCGAGAGTCACAGGCACGATGTGACAGATATGATGTGACACGTGCATTCTGACATAGGAGAAGTGACAGTCACATGGGTGTTATAACAGTTTTGATGTAACACACAGAAGTATGTGTGACAGATGTGTGGTGACAATCATATGCCAATTGTGACAATGGGAGGTGACACACAACTGGGTTGGATCTGATGTGATGTGACAATCACATGTGCAATGTGACAGGTATGATGTGACAGTTGTGCGTGAAGACACATGTGAGGTGACAGTCACTTGAGCATTGTGACAGTTGTGATGTGAGACTCATAAGTGGCTTGTGACCAGTGTGTGGTGACAATCATATGCAGATTGTGACCATCTGAGATCACATACATATGGGTTTTGACTGATGTGATGTGACATGCACATGTCAGATGTGACAGGGATGATGTGACACTCCCAGAAGACGTGTGACAAGTGTGAGGTGACAATCACACTGTGGGTGTGACAGATATCAGGTGACACTGCCACGTGTGTTGAGACAGAAATGATGTGATGATCACAGGCATGATATGAGAGATATGATGTGACACTTGCATATTATAACACAGATGAGGTGACAATCACATGGGCATTGTAACAGATTTGACGTGACCCACATAAGCATGTGTGACAGATGTGTGGTGACAATAACATGTGGGTTGTGACCATGTGAGGTGACACACAAGTGGGTTGTGCCTCATGTGATATTTCACTCCCATGTGTAATGTGACAGATATGATGTGACACTCCATAACACATGTGACAAATGTGAGGTGACAATCACACTCGAGGTGTGACATATGTCAGGTGACACTGCCACATGTGTTGAAGTAGAAGTGGTGTGACCAATAACAGGCACAATGTGACTGACATTTTTGGATAATTGCATGTTATGACACACATGAGGTGACAATCACTCAGGCATTATGACAGGTGTGATGTGACAATCATAAGAGGCTTGTGACAGATGTGTGGTGACAATCACATGCCAATTGTGACAGGGTGAGCTGATACACACGTGGGTTGTGCCTGAAGTTATGTGACATTCTCATGTGTAATGACATATACTGTGTGATACTCTGTAATGCATGTGACAAATGTGAGGTGACAATCACAGTCTTGGTGTGACAGATGTCATGTGACACTGCCATGTGTGTTGAGACATAAATGGCATGACAGTCACAGGCTCAATGTGACAGATATGATGTGACAGTTGTGCATGATGACACAGAGGAGGTGACAATCACAAGGGCACAGTGACAGCAGTGATGTGACCCACAGAAGCAGTGTGTGTGAAAACCCACATGCTGGTTGTGACTATGTGAGATGACACACAAGGGGCTTGTGCCTGATGTGATATGACACTGTCATGTGTGATGACAGATATGATGTGACACTCCATAAAGCACATGACAAATGTGAGGTGACAATCACACTCTTGGTGTGACAGATGTCATGTGACACTGACATGTGTGTTGAGACAAATAGGTGACAGCCACAGGCATGATGTGACAGATATGTGACACTTGCCTGTTATGACACAGATGAGGTGACAATCACATGGGCATGGTGACAGTTTGGATGTGACACACATAAGTGGTGTGTGACAGCTGTGTGGTGTCAACCACTTGCTGGTTGTGACCATGTGAGGTGACACACAAGTGGGTTGTGCCTGATGTGCTATGACACACTCATGTGATGGGACACATATGACATGACACTCCAGAAGTCATGTGACAAATGTGATGTGCTAATCACACTCTTGTTGAGACAGATGTCAGGTAACACTGCCATGTGTGTCGAGACAGAAATAGTGTGACCCTAACAGGCACAATGGGACTGAAATGTTGTGACACTTGCACATTATGACACCCATGAGGTGACAATCACACAGGCATTGGGACAGGTGTGATGTGACAATCATGAGTCTTGTGACCGATGTGTGGTGACATTGACATGCCAATTGTGACCATGTGGGGTGACACACAAGTGAATTTGGAACTGTTGTGATGTGACACACGCATGTGCAATGTGACTGGTGTGATGTGACACTCCTGGGAGGCATGTGACTAATATGAGGGGACAATCACACTCTGTGTGTCACAGGAGTCAGGTGACACTCTCAAGTGTGTTGAGACCCATGTGATGTGACAATCACATGTGCAATGACACAGGTATGATGTGACCCTTGGGCATTAAGACACATGAGGTGACAAATACATGAACATTGTGACAGTTGTGATGTGACCGTCATAAGCAGCTTGTGACAGATGTGCGGTGACAATCACATGCCAGTTGTGACCATGTGAGGTGACACACAAGTGGGCTGTGCCTGATGTGATATGACACTCTCATGTGTGATGACAGATAGGATGTGTCACTCTGTAAAGCATGTGCCAAATGTGAGGTAACACACTATGGGTGTAACAGATGTCAGATGACACTGCCACATTTGTTGAGGCAGAAATGCTGTGACAATAACAGACATGATGTGACTGATATGTTATGGCACTTGCGTGTTACAACACAGGTGATGTGACAATCACATGGGCCTTGTAACAGTTTTGATGTGACACACATAAGCATGTGTGACACATGTGTGGTGATCACGTGAGGTGACACACAAATGGCTTGTGCTTGATGTGATATGACTCTCATGTGTGATGACAGGTATGATGCGATGCTCTGTAAAGCAAGTGACAATGTGAGGTGACACACAAGTTGATTGGAACTGATCTGATGTGACACACACATGTGTGATATGAGAGGTATGATGTGACACCCCTGCATGGCATGTGACTTATATGAGGTGACACTCACTCTCTGGGTGTGACACATGTCAGGAGACACTCTCATGCATGTTGAGACAGATGTGATATGACAATCACAGGTGCAATGCGACACATATGATGGGGCATTTGCATGTTAAGATACATGTGGGATGACAACCACAGAAGCGTTGTGACAGTTGTGATGTGACAATCATAAATGGCTTGGGACAAATGAGTGGTGACAATCGTATGCTGATTGTGACCTTCTGAGTTGACATGCATGTGGGTTGTGATGGACATGATGTGACATGCACATGTGAAGTGACAGGTATGCTGTAATGCTTCTGGAAGTCTTCTGACAAATTGAGGTCACAATAACACTCTGAGTGTGACAGGCATCAGGTGACAATGCCACATGTGTTGAGACAGAAATGATATGAGAGCCACAGGCATGATGTGATAGCTATGATGTGACACTTGCCTCTTAAGACACATGGTGAGGTAACAATCACATGAGTGTTGTGACAGTTGTGATGTGACACACATAAGCAATGTGTGACAGGTGTGTGATGACAACCACATGCTGGTTGTGACCATGTGAGGTGACACAAGTGGGTTGTACCTGATGAGATATGACACTCTCACATGTGATGCGACAGATATGATGTGACACTCTGGAAGGCATTTGACACATGTGATGTGACACTCACACTCAGGGTATGACAGATGTCAGATGACACACCCACATGGGCTGAGACAGAATTGACGTGATAATCATAAGTGTGATGGGATAGATACGATATAATGCTTTCATGTTATGACACATGTGAGGTAACGGCCACATGGGTGTGGTGACAGTTGTGATATGACACTGATAAGAGGCTTGTGACAGATGTGTGGTGACAATCATATGCCAGTGGTGAACACATGAGGTGACAAATGGGTGGTGATGGATGTGACGTGACAGTCCCATATGTGATGTGACAGGGAAACATGACACTTTGTAAGGCACCTGACAAATGGGAGGTGACAAACACACTCTGGGTGTGACAGATGCCAGGTGACACTGCCACATGTGTTGAGACAGAAATGATGCGAGAGTCACAGGCACGATGTGACAGCTATGATGTGACACGTGCATTCTGACATAGGAGAAGTGACAGTCACATGGGTGTTATAACAGTTTTGATGTAACACACAGAAGTATGTGTGACAGATGTGTGGTGACAATCATATGCCAATTGTGACAATGGGAGGTGACACACAACTGGGTTGGAGCTGATGTGATGTGACAATCACATGTGCAATGTGACAGGTATGATGTGACAGTTGTGCGTGAAGACACATGTGAGGTGACAGTCACTTGAGCATTGTGACAGTTGTGATGTGAGACTCATAAGTGGCTTGTGACCAGTGTGTGGTGACAATCATATGCAGATTGTGACCATCTGAGATCACATACATATGGGTTTTGACTGATGTGATGTGACATGCACATGTCAGATGTGACAGGGATGATGTGACACTCCCAGAAGACGTGTGACAAGTGTGAGGTGACAATCACACTGTGGGTGTGACAGATATCAGGTGACACTGCCACGTGTGTTGAGACAGAAATGATGTGATGATCACAGGCATGATATGAGAGATATGATGTGACACTTGCATATTATAACACAGATGAGGTGACCATCACATGGGCATTGTAACAGATTTGACGTGACCCACATAAGCATGTGTGACAGATGTGTGGTGACAATAACATGTGGGTTGTGACCATGTGAGGTGACACACAAGTGGGTTGTGCCTCATGTGATATTTCACTCCCATGTGTAATGTGACAGATATGATGTGACACTCCATAACACATGTGACAAATGTGAGGTGACAATCACACTCGAGGTGTGACATATGTCAGGTGACACTGCCACATGTGTTGAAGTAGAAATGGTGTGACCAATAACAGGCACAATGTGACTGACATTTTTGGATAATTGCATGTTATGACACACATGAGGTGACAATCACTCAGGCATTATGACAGGTGTGATGTGACAATCATAAGAGGCTTGTGACAGATGTGTGGTGACAATCACATGCCAATTGTGACAGGGTGAGCTGATACACACGTGGGTTGTGCCTGAAGTTATGTGACATTCTCATGTGTAATGACATATACTGTGTGATACTCTGTAATGCATGTGACAAATGTGAGGTGACAATCACAGTCTTGGTGTGACAGATGTCATGTGACACTGCCATGTGTGTTGAGACAGAAATGGCATGACAGTCACAGGCTCAATGTGACAGATATGATGTGACACTTGCCCATGATGACACTGGTGAGGTGACAATCACAGGGGGTTGTGAAAGTTGTGATGTGACACACATAATCAGTGTGTGACAGGTATGTTTTGGCAACCACATGTAGGTTGTGACCATGTGAGATGACACACAAGTGGGTTGTGCCTGCTGTGATGTGATACTCTCATGTGTGATGACAGATATGATGTAACACTTCATCAAGCATGTGGCAAATGTGAGTCAACAATCACACTCTGGGTGTGACAGATGTCAGATGACACTGCCATATTTGCTGAGACAGAAATGATGTGACAGTCACAGGCATGATGTGAAAAATAGGATGTGACACTACATAAAGCATGTCACAAATGTGAGGTGATAATGACACTTTGGATGTGACAGATATCACAACTGCCATGTGTGTTGAGACAGAAATGATATGACAATAACAGGCATGTGACTGATATGTAGTGGCACTTGCACATTATGACACATGAGAAGACAATCACAAGGACCTTGTGACAGGTGTGATGTGACAATCATAAGTGGTTTGTGCCAGTTGTGGGTTGACAATCACTCGATGGTTGTGATAATGTGAATTGTGGAAAAACAGGTTTGTGATATAGACTTTGACATGCACATGTGTGATGTGACAGATATGCGACTCTCTCTAAGGCATGTGTCAAATATGAGGTGACGATCACACTCTGGGTGTAACAGATGTCAGGGGAATCTGCCACATGTGTTGAGACAGAAATGAGGTCACAGGTGCAATGTGACAGATATGATGTGACAGTTGTGCATGATGACACAGAGGAGGTGACAATCACAAGGGCACAGTGTGTGTTGAGGCAGAAATGCTGTGACAATAACAGACATGATGTGACTGATATGTTATGGCACTTGCGTGTTACAACACAGGTGATGTGACAATCACATGGGCCTTGTAACAGTTTTGATGTGACACACATAAGCATGTGTGACACATGTGTGGTGATCACGTGAGGTGACACACAAATGGCTTGTGCTTGATGTGATATGACTCTCATGTGTGATGACAGGTATGATGCGATGCTCTGTAAAGCAAGTGACAATGTGAGGTGACACACAAGTTGGTTGGAACTGATCTGATGTGACACACACATGTGTGATATGAGAGGTATGATGTGACACCCCTGCATGGCATGTGACTTATATGAGGTGACAATCACTCTCTGGGTGTGACACATGTCAGGAGACACTCTCATGCGTGTTGAGACAGATGTGATATGACAATCACAGGTGCAATGCGACACATATGATGGGGCATTTGCATGTTAAGATACATGTGGGATGACAACCACAGAAGCGTTGTGACAGTTGTGATGTGACAGTCATAAATGGCTTGGGACAAATGAGTGGTGACAATCGTATGCTGATTGTGACCTTCTGAGTTGACATGCATGTGGGTTGTGATGGACATGATGTGACATGCACATGTGAAGTGACAGGTATGCTGTAATGCTTCTGGAAGTCTTCTGACAAATTGAGGTCACAATAACACTCTGAGTGTGACAGGTATCAGGTGACAATGCCACATGTGTTGAGACAGAAATGATATGAGAGCCACAGGCATGATGTGATAGCTATGATGTGACACTTGCCTCTTAAGACACATGTTGAGGTAACAATCACATGAGTGTTGTGACAGTTGTGATGTGACACACATAAGCAATGTGTGACAGGTGTGTGATGACAACCACATGCTGGTTGTGACCATGTGAGGTGACACAAGTGGGTTGTACCTGATGAGATATGACACTCTCACATGTGATGCGACAGATATGATGTGACACTCTGGAAGGCATTTGACACATGTGATGTGACACTCACACTCAGGGTATGACAGATGTCAGATGACACACCCACATGGGCTGAGACAGAAGTGACGTGATAATCATAAGTGTGATGGGATAGATACGATATAATGCTTTCATGTTATGACACATGTGAGGTAACGGCCACATGGGTGTGGTGACAGTTGTGATATGACACTGATAAGAGGCTTGTGACAGATGTGTGGTGACAATCATATGCCAGTGGTGAACACATGAGGTGACAAATGGGTGGTGATGGATGTGACGTGACAGTCCCATATGTGATGTGACAGGGAAACATGACACTTTGTAAGGCACCTGACAAATGGGAGGTGACAAACACACTCTGGGTGTGACAGATGCCAGGTGACACTGCCACATGTGTTGAGACAGAAATGATGCGAGAGTCACAGGCACGATGTGACAGATATGATGTGACACGTGCATTCTGACATAGGAGAAGTGACAGTCACATGGGTGTTATAACAGTTTTGATGTAACACACAGAAGTATGTGTGACAGATGTGTGGTGACAATCATATGCCAATTGTGACAATGGGAGGTGACACACAACTGGGTTGGATCTGATGTGATGTGACAATCACATGTGCAATGTGACAGGTATGATGTGACAGTTGTGCGTGAAGACACATGTGAGGTGACAGTCACTTGAGCATTGTGACAGTTGTGATGTGAGACTCATAAGTGGCTTGTGACCAGTGTGTGGTGACAATCATATGCAGATTGTGACCATCTGAGATCACATACATATGGGTTTTGACTGATGTGATGTGACATGCACATGTCAGATGTGACAGGGATGATGTGACACTCCCAGAAGACGTGTGACAAGTGTGAGGTGACAATCACACTGTGGGTGTGACAGATATCAGGTGACACTGCCACGTGTGTTGAGACAGAAATGATGTGATGATCACAGGCATGATATGAGAGATATGATGTGACACTTGCATATTATAACACAGATGAGGTGACAATCACATGGGCATTGTAACAGATTTGATGTGACCCACATAAGCATGTGTGACAGATGTGTGGTGACAATAACATGTGGGTTGTGACCATGTGAGGTGACACACAAGTGGGTTGTGCCTCATGTGATATTTCACTCCCATGTGTAATGTGACAGATATGATGTGACACTCCATAACACATGTGACAAATGTGAGGTGACAATCACACTCGAGGTGTGACATATGTCAGGTGACACTGCCACATGTGTTGAAGTAGAAATGGTGTGACCAATAACAGGCACAATGTGACTGACATTTTTGGATAATTGCATGTTATGACACACATGAGGTGACAATCACTCAGGCATTATGACAGGTGTGATGTGACAATCATAAGAGGCTTGTGACAGATGTGTGGTGACAATCACATGCCAATTGTGACAGGGTGAGCTGATACACACCTGGGTTGTGCCTGAAGTTATGTGACATTCTCATGTGTAATGACATATACTGTGTGATACTCTGTAATGCATGTGACAAATGTGAGGTGACAATCACAGTCTTGGTGTGACAGATGTCATGTGACACTGCCATGTGTGTTGAGACAGAAATGGCATGACAGTCACAGGCTCAATGTGACAGATATGATGTGACAGTTGTGCATGATGACACAGAGGAGGTGACAATCACAAGGGCACAGTGACAGCAGTGATGTGACCCACAGAAGCAGTGTGTGTGAAAACCCACATGCTGGTTGTGACTATGTGAGATGACACACAAGGGGCTTGTGCCTGATGTGATATGACACTGTCATGTGTGATGACAGATATGATGTGACACTCCATAAAGCACATGACAAATGTGAGGTGACAATCACACTCTTGGTGTGACAGATGTCATGTGACACTGACATGTGTGTTGAGACAAATAGGTGACAGCCACAGGCATGATGTGACAGATATGTGACACTTGCCTGTTATGACACAGATGAGGTGACAATCACATGGGCATGGTGACAGTTTGGATGTGACACACATAAGTGGTGTGTGACAGCTGTGTGGTGTCAACCACTTGCTGGTTGTGACCATGTGAGGTGACACACAAGTGGGTTGTGCCTGATGTGCTATGACACACTCATGTGATGGGACACATATGACATGACACTCCAGAAGTCATGTGACAAATGTGATGTGCTAATCACACTCTTGTTGAGACAGATGTCAGGTAACACTGCCATGTGTGTCGAGACAGAAATAGTGTGACCCTAACAGGCACAATGGGACTGAAATGTTGTGACACTTGCACATTATGACACCCATGAGGTGACAATCACACAGGCATTGGGACAGGTGTGATGTGACAATCATGAGTCTTGTGACCGATGTGTGGTGACATTGACATGCCAATTGTGACCATGTGGGGTGACACACAAGTGAATTTGGAACTGTTGTGATGTGACACACGCATGTGCAATGTGACTGGTGTGATGTGACACTCCTGGGAGGCATGTGACTAATATGAGGGGACAATCACACTCTGTGTGTCACAGGAGTCAGGTGACACTCTCAAGTGTGTTGAGACCCATGTGATGTGACAATCACATGTGCAATGACACAGGTATGATGTGACCCTTGGGCATTAAGACACATGAGGTGACAAATACATGAACATTGTGACAGTTGTGATGTGACCGTCATAAGCAGCTTGTGACAGATGTGCGGTGACAATCACATGCCAGTTGTGACCATGTGAGGTGACACACAAGTGGGCTGTGCCTGATGTGATATGACACTCTCATGTGTGATGACAGATAGGATGTGTCACTCTGTAAAGCATGTGCCAAATGTGAGGTAACACACTATGGGTGTAACACATGTCAGATGACACTGCCACATTTGTTGAGGCAGAAATGCTGTGACAATAACAGACATGATGTGACTGATATGTTATGGCACTTGCGTGTTACAACACAGGTGATGTGACAATCACATGGGCCTTGTAACAGTTTTGATGTGACACACATAAGCATGTGTGACACATGTGTGGTGATCACGTGAGGTGACACACAAATGGCTTGTGCTTGATGTGATATGACTCTCATGTGTGATGACAGGTATGATGCGATGCTCTGTAAAGCAAGTGACAATGTGAGGTGACACACAAGTTGATTGGAACTGATCTGATGTGACACACACATGTGTGATATGAGAGGTATGATGTGACACTCCTGCATGGCATGTGACTTATATGAGGTGACAATCACTCTCTGGGTGTGACACATGTCAGGAGACACTCTCATGCATGTTGAGACAGATGTGATATGACAATCACAGGTGCAATGCGACACATATGATGGGGCATTTGCATGTTAAGATACATGTGGGATGACAACCACAGAAGCGTTGTGACAGTTGTGATGTGACAATCATAAATGGCTTGGGACAAATGAGTGGTGACAATCGTATGCTGATTGTGACCTTCTGAGTTGACATGCATGTGGGTTGTGATGGACATGATGTGACATGCACATGTGAAGTGACAGGTATGCTGTAATGCTTCTGGAAGTCTTCTGACAAATTGAGGTCACAATAACACTCTGAGTGTGACAGGTATCAGGTGACAATGCCACATGTGTTGAGACAGAAATGATATGAGAGCCACAGGCATGATGTGATAGCTATGATGTGACACTTGCCTCTTAAGACACATGGTGAGGTAACAATCACATGAGTGTTGTGACAGTTGTGATGTGACACACATAAGCAATGTGTGACAGGTGTGTGATGACAACCACATGCTGGTTGTGACCATGTGAGGTGACACAAGTGGGTTGTACCTGATGAGATATGACACTCTCACATGTGATGCGACAGATATGATGTGACACTCTGGAAGGCATTTGACACATGTGATGTGACACTCACACTCAGGGTATGACAGATGTCAGATGACACACCCACATGGGCTGAGACAGAAGTGACGTGATAATCATAAGTGTGATGGGATAGATACGATATAATGCTTTCATGTTATGACACATGTGAGGTAACGGCCACATGGGTGTGGTGACAGTTGTGATATGACACTGATAAGAGGCTTGTGACAGATGTGTGGTGACAATCATATGCCAGTGGTGAACACATGAGGTGACAAATGGGTGGTGATGGATGTGACGTGACAGTCCCATATGTGATGTGACAGGGAAACATGACACTTTGTAAGGCACCTGACAAATGGGAGGTGACAAACACACTCTGGGTGTGACAGATGCCAGGTGACACTGCCACATGTGTTGAGACAGAAATGATGCGAGAGTCACAGGCACGATGTGACAGATATGATGTGACACGTGCATTCTGACATAGGAGAAGTGACAGTCACATGGGTGTTATAACAGTTTTGATGTAACACACAGAAGTATGTGTGACAGATGTGTGGTGACAATCATATGCCAATTGTGACAATGGGAGGTGACACACAACTGGGTTGGATCTGATGTGATGTGACAATCACATGTGCAATGTGACAGGTATGATGTGACAGTTGTGCGTGAAGACACATGTGAGGTGACAGTCACTTGAGCATTGTGACAGTTGTGATGTGAGACTCATAAGTGGCTTGTGACCAGTGTGTGGTGACAATCATATGCAGATTGTGACCATCTGAGATCACATACATATGGGTTTTGACTGATGTGATGTGACATGCACATGTCAGATGTGACAGGGATGATGTGACACTCCCAGAAGACGTGTGACAAGTGTGAGGTGACAATCACACTGTGGGTGTGACAGATATCAGGTGACACTGCCACGTGTGTTGAGACAGAAATGATGTGATGATCACAGGCATGATATGAGAGATATGATGTGACACTTGCATATTATAACACAGATGAGGTGACCATCACATGGGCATTGTAACAGATTTGACGTGACCCACATAAGCATGTGTGACAGATGTGTGGTGACAATAACATGTGGGTTGTGACCATGTGAGGTGACACACAAGTGGGTTGTGCCTCATGTGATATTTCACTCCCATGTGTAATGTGACAGATATGATGTGACACTCCATAACACATGTGACAAATGTGAGGTGACAATCACACTCGAGGTGTGACATATGTCAGGTGACACTGCCACATGTGTTGAAGTAGAAATGGTGTGACCAATAACAGGCACAATGTGACTGACATTTTTGGATAATTGCATGTTATGACACACATGAGGTGACAATCACTCAGGCATTATGACAGGTGTGATGTGACAATCATAAGAGGCTTGTGACAGATGTGTGGTGACAATCACATGCCAATTGTGACAGGGTGAGCTGATACACACCTGGGTTGTGCCTGAAGTTATGTGACATTCTCATGTGTAATGACATATACTGTGTGATACTCTGTAATGCATGTGACAAATGTGAGGTGACAATCACAGTCTTGGTGTGACAGATGTCATGTGACACTGCCATGTGTGTTGAGACAGAAATGGCATGACAGTCACAGGCTCAATGTGACAGATATGATGTGACACTTGCCCATGATGACACTGGTGAGGTGACAATCACAGGGGGTTGTGAAAGTTGTGATGTGACACACATAATCAGTGTGTGACAGGTATGTTTTGGCAACCACATGTAGGTTGTGACCATGTGAGATGACACACAAGTGGGTTGTGCCTGCTGTGATGTGATACTCTCATGTGTGATGACAGATATGATGTAACACTTCATCAAGCATGTGGCAAATGTGAGTCAACAATCACACTCTGGGTGTGACAGATGTCAGATGACACTGCCATATTTGCTGAGACAGAAATGATGTGACAGTCACAGGCATGATGTGAAAAATAGGATGTGACACTACATAAAGCATGTCACAAATGTGAGGTGATAATGACACTTTGGATGTGACAGATATCACAACTGCCATGTGTGTTGAGACAGAAATGATATGACAATAACAGGCATGTGACTGATATGTAGTGGCACTTGCACATTATGACACATGAGAAGACAATCACAAGGACCTTGTGACAGGTGTGATGTGACAATCATAAGTGGTTTGTGCCAGTTGTGGGTTGACAATCACTCGATGGTTGTGATAATGTGAATTGTGGAAAAACAGGTTTGTGATATAGACTTTGACATGCACATGTGTGATGTGACAGATATGCAACTATCTCTAAGGCATGTGTCAAATATGAGGTGACGATCACACTCTGGGTGTAACAGATGTCAGGGGAATCTGCCACATGTGTTGAGACAGAAATGAGGTCACAGGTGCAATGTGACAGATATGATGTGACAGTTGTGCATGATGACACAGAGGAGGTGACAATCACAAGGGCACAGTGTGTGTTGAGGCAGAAATGCTGTGACAATAACAGACATGATGTGACTGATATGTTATGGCACTTGTGTGTTACAACACAGGTGATGTGACAATCACATGGGCCTTGTAACAGTTTTGATGTGACACACATAAGCATGTGTGACACATGTGTGGTGATCATGTGAGGTGACACACAAATGGCTTGTGCTTGATGTGATATGACTCTCATGTGTGATGACAGGTATGATGCGATGCTCTGTAAAGCAAGTGACAATGTGAGGTGACACACAAGTTGGTTGGAACTGATCTGATGTGACACACACATGTGTGATATGAGAGGTATGATGTGACACCCCTGCATGGCATGTGACTTATATGAGGTGACACTCACTCTCTGGGTGTGACACATGTCAGGAGACACTCTCATGCGTGTTGAGACAGATGTGATATGACAATCACAGGTGCAATGCGACACATATGATGGGGCATTTGCATGTTAAGATACATGTGGGATGACAACCACAGAAGCGTTGTGACAGTTGTGATGTGACAATCATAAATGGCTTGGGACAAATGAGTGGTGACAATCGTATGCTGATTGTGACCTTCTGAGTTGACATGCATGTGGGTTGTGATGGACATGATGTGACATGCACATGTGAAGTGACAGGTATGCTGTAATGCTTCTGGAAGTCTTCTGACAAATTGAGGTCACAATAACACTCTGAGTGTGACAGGTATCAGGTGACAATGCCACATGTGTTGAGACAGAAATGATATGAGAGCCACAGGCATGATGTGATAGCTATGATGTGACACTTGCCTCTTAAGACACATGTTGAGGTAACAATCACATGAGTGTTGTGACAGTTGTGATGTGACACACATAAGCAATGTGTGACAGGTGTGTGATGACAACCACATGCTGGTTGTGACCATGTGAGGTGACACAAGTGGGTTGTACCTGATGAGATATGACACTCTCACATGTGATGCGACAGATATGATGTGACACTCTGGAAGGCATTTGACACATGTGATGTGACACTCACACTCAGGGTATGACAGATGTCAGATGACACACCCACATGGGCTGAGACAGAAGTGACGTGATAATCATAAGTGTGATGGGATAGATACGATATAATGCTTTCATGTTATGACACATGTGAGGTAACGGCCACATGGGTGTGGTGACAGTTGTGATATGACACTGATAAGAGGCTTGTGACAGATGTGTGGTGACAATCATATGCCAGTGGTGAACACATGAGGTGACAAATGGGTGGTGATGGATGTGACGTGACAGTCCCATATGTGATGTGACAGGGAAACATGACACTTTGTAAGGCACCTGACAAATGGGAGGTGACAAACACACTCTGGGTGTGACAGATGCCAGGTGACACTGCCACATGTGTTGAGACAGAAATGATGCGAGAGTCACAGGCATGATGTGACAGATATGATGTGACACGTGCATTCTGACATAGGAGAAGTGACAGTCACATGGGTGTTATAACAGTTTTGATGTAACACACAGAAGTATGTGTGACAGATGTGTGGTGACAATCATATGCCAATTGTGACAATGGGAGGTGACACACAACTGGGTTGGATCTGATGTGATGTGACAATCACATGTGCAATGTGACAGGTATGATGTGACAGTTGTGCGTGAAGACACATGTGAGGTGACAGTCACTTGAGCATTGTGACAGTTGTGATGTGAGACTCATAAGTGGCTTGTGACCAGTGTGTGGTGACAATCATATGCAGATTGTGACCATCTGAGATCACATACATATGGGTTTTGACTGATGTGATGTGACCTGCACATGTCAGATGTGACAGGGATGATGTGACACTCCCAGAAGACGTGTGACAAGTGTGAGGTGACAATCACACTGTGGGTGTGACAGATATCAGGTGACACTGCCACGTGTGTTGAGACAGAAATGATGTGATGATCACAGGCATGATATGAGAGATATGATGTGACACTTGCATATTATAACACAGATGAGGTGACCATCACATGGGCATTGTAACAGATTTGACGTGACCCACATAAGCATGTGTGACAGATGTGTGGTGACAATAACATGTGGGTTGTGACCATGTGAGGTGACACACAAGTGGGTTGTGCCTCATGTGATATTTCACTCCCATGTGTAATGTGACAGATATGATGTGACACTCCATAACACATGTGACAAATGTGAGGTGACAATCACACTCGAGGTGTGACATATGTCAGGTGACACTGCCACATGTGTTGAAGTAGAAATGGTGTGACCAATAACAGGCACAATGTGACTGACATTTTTGGATAATTGCATGTTATGACACACATGAGGTGACAATCACTCAGGCATTATGACAGGTGTGATGTGACAATCATAAGAGGCTTGTGACAGATGTGTGGTGACAATCACATGCCAATTGTGACAGGGTGAGCTGATACACACGTGGGTTGTGCCTGAAGTTATGTGACATTCTCATGTGTAATGACATATACTGTGTGATACTCTGTAATGCATGTGACAAATGTGAGGTGACAATCACAGTCTTGGTGTGACAGATGTCATGTGACACTGCCATGTGTGTTGAGACAGAAATGGCATGACAGTCACAGGCTCAATGTGACAGATATGATGTGACAGTTGTGCATGATGACACAGAGGAGGTGACAATCACAAGGGCACAGTGACAGCAGTGATGTGACCCACAGAAGCAGTGTGTGTGAAAACCCACATGCTGGTTGTGACTATGTGAGATGACACACAAGGGGCTTGTGCCTGATGTGATATGACACTGTCATGTGTGATGACAGATATGATGTGACACTCCATAAAGCACATGACAAATGTGAGGTGACAATCACACTCTTGGTGTGACAGATGTCATGTGACACTGACATGTGTGTTGAGACAAATAGGTGACAGCCACAGGCATGATGTGACAGATATGTGACACTTGCCTGTTATGACACAGATGAGGTGACCATCACATGGGCATGGTGACAGTTTGGATGTGACACACATAAGTGGTGTGTGACAGCTGTGTGGTGTCAACCACTTGCTGGTTGTGACCATGTGAGGTGACACACAAGTGGGTTGTGCCTGATGTGCTATGACACACTCATGTGATGGGACACATATGACATGACACTCCAGAAGTCATGTGACAAATGTGATGTGCTAATCACACTCTTGTTGAGACAGATGTCAGGTAACACTGCCATGTGTGTCGAGACAGAAATAGTGTGACCCTAACAGGCACAATGGGACTGAAATGTTGTGACACTTGCACATTATGACACCCATGAGGTGACAATCACACAGGCATTGGGACAGGTGTGATGTGACAATCATGAGTCTTGTGACCGATGTGTGGTGACATTGACATGCCAATTGTGACCATGTGGGGTGACACACAAGTGAATTTGGAACTGTTGTGATGTGACACACGCATGTGCAATGTGACTGGTGTGATGTGACACTCCTGGGAGGCATGTGACTAATATGAGGGGACAATCACACTCTGTGTGTCACAGGAGTCAGGTGACACTCTCAAGTGTGTTGAGACCCATGTGATGTGACAATCACATGTGCAATGACACAGGTATGATGTGACCCTTGGGCATTAAGACACATGAGGTGACAAATACATGAACATTGTGACAGTTGTGATGTGACCGTCATAAGCAGCTTGTGACAGATGTGCGGTGACAATCACATGCCAGTTGTGACCATGTGAGGTGACACACAAGTGGGCTGTGCCTGATGTGATATGACACTCTCATGTGTGATGACAGATAGGATGTGTCACTCTGTAAAGCATGTGCCAAATGTGAGGTAACACACTATGGGTGTAACAGATGTCAGATGACACTGCCACATTTGTTGAGGCAGAAATGCTGTGACAATAACAGACATGATGTGACTGATATGTTATGGCACTTGCGTGTTACAACACAGGTGATGTGACAATCACATGGGCCTTGTAACAGTTTTGATGTGACACACATAAGCATGTGTGACACATGTGTGGTGATCACGTGAGGTGACACACAAATGGCTTGTGCTTGATGTGATATGACTCTCATGTGTGATGACAGGTATGATGCGATGCTCTGTAAAGCAAGTGACAATGTGAGGTGACACACAAGTTGATTGGAACTGATCTGATGTGACACACACATGTGTGATATGAGAGGTATGATGTGACACTCCTGCATGGCATGTGACTTATATGAGGTGACAATCACTCTCTGGGTGTGACACATGTCAGGAGACACTCTCATGCATGTTGAGACAGATGTGATATGACAATCACAGGTGCAATGCGACACATATGATGGGGCATTTGCATGTTAAGATACATGTGGGATGACAACCACAGAAGCGTTGTGACAGTTGTGATGTGACAATCATAAATGGCTTGGGACAAATGAGTGGTGACAATCGTATGCTGATTGTGACCTTCTGAGTTGACATGCATGTGGGTTGTGATGGACATGATGTGACATGCACATGTGAAGTGACAGGTATGCTGTAATGCTTCTGGAAGTCTTCTGACAAATTGAGGTCACAATAACACTCTGAGTGTGACAGGTATCAGGTGACAATGCCACATGTGTTGAGACAGAAATGATATGAGAGCCACAGGCATGATGTGATAGCTATGATGTGACACTTGCCTCTTAAGACACATGGTGAGGTAACAATCACATGAGTGTTGTGACAGTTGTGATGTGACACACATAAGCAATGTGTGACAGGTGTGTGATGACAACCACATGCTGGTTGTGACCATGTGAGGTGACACAAGTGGGTTGTACCTGATGAGATATGACACTCTGACATGTGATGCGACAGATATGATGTGACACTCTGGAAGGCATTTGACACATGTGATGTGACACTCACACTCAGGGTATGACAGATGTCAGATGACACACCCACATGGGCTGAGACAGAAGTGACGTGATAATCATAAGTGTGATGGGATAGATACGATATAATGCTTTCATGTTATGACACATGTGAGGTAACGGCCACATGGGTGTGGTGACAGTTGTGATATGACACTGATAAGAGGCTTGTGACAGATGTGTGGTGACAATCATATGCCAGTGGTGAACACATGAGGTGACAAATGGGTGGTGATGGATGTGACGTGACAGTCCCATATGTGATGTGACAGGGAAACATGACACTTTGTAAGGCACCTGACAAATGGGAGGTGACAAACACACTCTGGGTGTGACAGATGCCAGGTGACACTGCCACATGTGTTGAGACAGAAATGATGCGAGAGTCACAGGCACGATGTGACAGCTATGATGTGACACGTGCATTCTGACATAGGAGAAGTGACAGTCACATGGGTGTTATAACAGTTTTGATGTAACACACAGAAGTATGTGTGACAGATGTGTGGTGACAATCATATGCCAATTGTGACAATGGGAGGTGACACACAACTGGGTTGGAGCTGATGTGATGTGACAATCACATGTGCAATGTGACAGGTATGATGTGACAGTTGTGCGTGAAGACACATGTGAGGTGACAGTCACTTGAGCATTGTGACAGTTGTGATGTGAGACTCATAAGTGGCTTGTGACCAGTGTGTGGTGACAATCATATGCAGATTGTGACCATCTGAGATCACATACATATGGGTTTTGACTGATGTGATGTGACATGCACATGTCAGATGTGACAGGGATGATGTGACACTCCCAGAAGACGTGTGACAAGTGTGAGGTGACAATCACACTGTGGGTGTGACAGATATCAGGTGACACTGCCACGTGTGTTGAGACAGAAATGATGTGATGATCACAGGCATGATATGAGAGATATGATGTGACACTTGCATATTATAACACAGATGAGGTGACCATCACATGGGCATTGTAACAGATTTGACGTGACCCACATAAGCATGTGTGACAGATGTGTGGTGACAATAACATGTGGGTTGTGACCATGTGAGGTGACACACAAGTGGGTTGTGCCTCATGTGATATTTCACTCCCATGTGTAATGTGACAGATATGATGTGACACTCCATAACACATGTGACAAATGTGAGGTGACAATCACACTCGAGGTGTGACATATGTCAGGTGACACTGCCACATGTGTTGAAGTAGAAATGGTGTGACCAATAACAGGCACAATGTGACTGACATTTTTGGATAATTGCATGTTATGACACACATGAGGTGACAATCACTCAGGCATTATGACAGGTGTGATGTGACAATCATAAGAGGCTTGTGACAGATGTGTGGTGACAATCACATGCCAATTGTGACAGGGTGAGCTGATACACACGTGGGTTGTGCCTGAAGTTATGTGACATTCTCATGTGTAATGACATATACTGTGTGATACTCTGTAATGCATGTGACAAATGTGAGGTGACAATCACAGTCTTGGTGTGACAGATGTCATGTGACACTGCCATGTGTGTTGAGACAGAAATGGCATGACAGTCACAGGCTCAATGTGACAGATATGATGTGACACTTGCCCATGATGACACTGGTGAGGTGACAATCACAGGGGGTTGTGAAAGTTGTGATGTGACACACATAATCAGTGTGTGACAGGTATGTTTTGGCAACCACATGTAGGTTGTGACCATGTGAGATGACACACAAGTGGGTTGTGCCTGCTGTGATGTGATACTCTCATGTGTGATGACAGATATGATGTAACACTTCATCAAGCATGTGGCAAATGTGAGTCAACAATCACACTCTGGGTGTGACAGATGTCAGATGACACTGCCATATTTGCTGAGACAGAAATGATGTGACAGTCACAGGCATGATGTGAAAAATATGATGTGACACTA
Source organism: Hippopotamus amphibius kiboko (assembly GCF_030028045.1). Classification (NCBI taxonomy): domain Eukaryota; kingdom Metazoa; phylum Chordata; class Mammalia; order Artiodactyla; family Hippopotamidae; genus Hippopotamus; species Hippopotamus amphibius. The sequence continues at coordinate 55,436,688 of NC_080192.1, read as the reverse complement.
CATAAAGCATGTCACAAATGTGAGGTGATAATGACACTTTGGATGTGACAGATATCACAACTGCCATGTGTGTTGAGACAGAAATGATATGACAATAACAGGCATGTGACTGATATGTAGTGGCACTTGCACATTATGACACATGAGAAGACAATCACAAGGACCTTGTGACAGGTGTGATGTGACAATCATAAGTGGTTTGTGCCAGTTGTGGGTTGACAATCACTCGATGGTTGTGATAATGTGAATTGTGGAAAAACAGGTTTGTGATATAGACTTTGACATGCACATGTGTGATGTGACAGATATGCGACTCTCTCTAAGGCATGTGTCAAATATGAGGTGACGATCACACTCTGGGTGTAACAGATGTCAGGGGAATCTGCCACATGTGTTGAGACAGAAATGAGGTCACAGGTGCAATGTGACAGATATGATGTGACAGTTGTGCATGATGACACAGAGGAGGTGACAATCACAAGGGCACAGTGTGTGTTGAGGCAGAAATGCTGTGACAATAACAGACATGATGTGACTGATATGTTATGGCACTTGTGTGTTACAACACAGGTGATGTGACAATCACATGGGCCTTGTAACAGTTTTGATGTGACACACATAAGCATGTGTGACACATGTGTGGTGATCACGTGAGGTGACACACAAATGGCTTGTGCTTGATGTGATATGACTCTCATGTGTGATGACAGGTATGATGCGATGCTCTGTAAAGCAAGTGACAATGTGAGGTGACACACAAGTTGGTTGGAACTGATCTGATGTGACACACACATGTGTGATATGAGAGGTATGATGTGACACCCCTGCATGGCATGTGACTTATATGAGGTGACACTCACTCTCTGGGTGTGACACATGTCAGGAGACACTCTCATGCGTGTTGAGACAGATGTGATATGACAATCACAGGTGCAATGCGACACATATGATGGGGCATTTGCATGTTAAGATACATGTGGGATGACAACCACAGAAGCGTTGTGACAGTTGTGATGTGACAATCATAAATGGCTTGGGACAAATGAGTGGTGACAATCGTATGCTGATTGTGACCTTCTGAGTTGACATGCATGTGGGTTGTGATGGACATGATGTGACATGCACATGTGAAGTGACAGGTATGCTGTAATGCTTCTGGAAGTCTTCTGACAAATTGAGGTCACAATACCACTCTGAGTGTGACAGGTATCAGGTGACAATGCCACATGTGTTGAGACAGAAATGATATGAGAGCCACAGGCATGATGTGATAGCTATGATGTGACACTTGCCTCTTAAGACACATGTTGAGGTAACAATCACATGAGTGTTGTGACAGTTGTGATGTGACACACATAAGCAATGTGTGACAGGTGTGTGATGACAACCACATGCTGGTTGTGACCATGTGAGGTGACACAAGTGGGTTGTACCTGATGAGATATGACACTCTCACATGTGATGCGACAGATATGATGTGACACTCTGGAAGGCATTTGACACATGTGATGTGACACTCACACTCAGGGTATGACAGATGTCAGATGACACACCCACATGGGCTGAGACAGAAGTGACGTGATAATCATAAGTGTGATGGGATAGATACGATATAATGCTTTCATGTTATGACACATGTGAGGTAACGGCCACATGGGTGTGGTGACAGTTGTGATATGACACTGATAAGAGGCTTGTGACAGATGTGTGGTGACAATCATATGCCAGTGGTGAACACATGAGGTGACAAATGGGTGGTGATGGATGTGACGTGACAGTCCCATATGTGATGTGACAGGGAAACATGACACTTTGTAAGGCACCTGACAAATGGGAGGTGACAAACACACTCTGGGTGTGACAGATGCCAGGTGACACTGCCACATGTGTTGAGACAGAAATGATGCAAGAGTCACAGGCACGATGTGACAGATATGATGTGACACGTGCATTCTGACATAGGAGAAGTGACAGTCACATGGGTGTTATAACAGTTTTGATGTAACACACAGAAGTATGTGTGACAGATGTGTGGTGACAATCATATGCCAATTGTGACAATGGGAGGTGACACACAACTGGGTTGGATCTGATGTGATGTGACAATCACATGTGCAATGTGACAGGTATGATGTGACAGTTGTGCGTGAAGACACATGTGAGGTGACAGTCACTTGAGCATTGTGACAGTTGTGATGTGAGACTCATAAGTGGCTTGTGACCAGTGTGTGGTGACAATCATATGCAGATTGTGACCATCTGAGATCACATACATATGGGTTTTGACTGATGTGATGTGACATGCACATGTCAGATGTGACAGGGATGATGTGACACTCCCAGAAGACGTGTGACAAGTGTGAGGTGACAATCACACTGTGGGTGTGACAGATATCAGGTGACACTGCCACGTGTGTTGAGACAGAAATGATGTGATGATCACAGGCATGATATGAGAGATATGATGTGACACTTGCATATTATAACACAGATGAGGTGACAATCACATGGGCATTGTAACAGATTTGACGTGACCCACATAAGCATGTGTGACAGATGTGTGGTGACAATAACATGTGGGTTGTGACCATGTGAGGTGACACACAAGTGGGTTGTGCCTCATGTGATATTTCACTCCCATGTGTAATGTGACAGATATGATGTGACACTCCATAACACATGTGACAAATGTGAGGTGACAATCACACTCGAGGTGTGACATATGTCAGGTGACACTGCCACATGTGTTGAAGTAGAAATGGTGTGACCAATAACAGGCACAATGTGACTGACATTTTTGGATAATTGCATGTTATGACACACATGAGGTGACAATCACTCAGGCATTATGACAGGTGTGATGTGACAATCATAAGAGGCTTGTGACAGATGTGTGGTGACAATCACATGCCAATTGTGACAGGGTGAGCTGATACACACGTGGGTTGTGCCTGAAGTTATGTGACATTCTCATGTGTAATGACATATACTGTGTGATACTCTGTAATGCATGTGACAAATGTGAGGTGACAATCACAGTCTTGGTGTGACAGATGTCATGTGACACTGCCATGTGTGTTGAGACAGAAATGGCATGACAGTCACAGGCTCAATGTGACAGATATGATGTGACAGTTGTGCATGATGACACAGAGGAGGTGACAATCACAAGGGCACTGTGACAGCAGTGATGTGACCCACATAAGCAGTGTGTGAGAAAACCCACATGCTGGTTGTGACTATGTGAGATGACACACAAGGGGCTTGTGCCTGATGTGATATGACACTGTCATGTGTGATGACAGATATGATGTGGCACTCCATAAAGCACATGACAAATGTGAGGTGACAATCACACTCTTGGTGTGACAGATGTCATGTGACACTGACATGTGTGTTGAGACAAATAGGTGACAGCCACAGGCATGATGTGACAGATATGTGACACTTGCCTGTTATGACACAGATGAGGTGACCATCACATGGGCATGGTGACAGTTTGGATGTGACACACATAAGTGGTGTGTGACAGCTGTGTGGTGTCAACCACTTGCTGGTTGTGACCATGTGAGGTGACACACAAGTGGGTTGTGCCTGATGTGCTATGACACACTCATGTGATGGGACACATATGACATGACACTCCAGAAGTCATGTGACACATGTGATGTGCTAATCACACTCTTGTTGAGACAGATGTCAGGTAACACTGCTATGTGTGTCGAGACAGAAATAGTGTGACCCTAACAGGCACAATGGGACTGAAATGTTGTGACACTTGCACATTATGACACCCATGAGGTGACAATCACACAGGCATTGGGACAGGTGTGATGTGACAATCATGAGTCTTGTGACAGATGTGTGGTGACATTGACATGCCAATTGTGACCATGTGAGGTGACACACAAGTGAATTTGGAACTGTTACGATGTGACACACGCATGTGCAATGTGACTGGTGTGATGTGACACTCCTGGGAGGCATGTGACTAATATGAGGGGACAATCACACTCTGTGTGTCACAGGAGTCAGGTGACACTCTCAAGTGTGTTGAGACCCATGTGATGTGACAATCACATGTGCAATGACACAGGTATGATGTGACCCTTGGGCATTAAGACACATGAGGTGACAAATACATGAATATTGTGACAGTTGTGATGTGACCATCATAAGCAGCTTGTGACAGATGTGCGGTGACAATCACATGCCAGTTGTGACCATGTGAGGTGACACACAAGTGGGCTGTGCCTGATGTGATATGACACTCTCATGTGTGATGACAGATAGGATGTGTCACTCTGTAAAGCATGTGCCAAATGTGAGGTAACACACTATGGGTGTAACACATGTCAGATGACACTGCCACATTTGTTGAGGCAGAAATGCTGTGACAATAACAGACATGATGTGACTGATATGTTATGGCACTTGCGTGTTACAACACAGGTGATGTGACAATCACATGGGCCTTGTAACAGTTTTGATGTGACACACATAAGCATGTGTGACACATGTGTGGTGATCACGTGAGGTGACACACAAATGGCTTGTGCTTGATGTGATATGACTCTCATGTGTGATGACAGGTATGATGCGATGCTCTGTAAAGCAAGTGACAATGTGAGGTGACACACAAGTTGGTTGGAACTGATCTGATGTGACACACACATGTGTGATATGAGAGGTATGATGTGACACCCCTGCATGGCATGTGACTTATATGAGGTGACACTCACTCTCTGGGTGTGACACATGTCAGGAGACACTCTCATGCATGTTGAGACAGATGTGATATGACAATCACAGGTGCAATGCGACACATATGATGGGGCATTTGCATGTTAAGATACATGTGGGATGACAACCACAGAAGCGTTGTGACAGTTGTGATGTGACAATCATAAATGGCTTGGGACAAATGAGTGGTGACAATCGTATGCTGATTGTGACCTTCTGAGTTGACATGCATGTGGGTTGTGATGGACATGATGTGACATGCACATGTGAAGTGACAGGTATGCTGTAATGCTTCTGGAAGTCTTCTGACAAATTGAGGTCACAATACCACTCTGAGTGTGACAGGTATCAGGTGACAATGCCACATGTGTTGAGACAGAAATGATATGAGAGCCACAGGCATGATGTGATAGCTATGATGTGACACTTGCCTCTTAAGACACATGGTGAGGTAACAATCACATGAGTGTTGTGACAGTTGTGATGTGACACACATAAGCAATGTGTGACAGGTGTGTGATGACAACCACATGCTGGTTGTGACCATGTGAGGTGACACAAGTGGGTTGTACCTGATGAGATATGACACTCTCACATGTGATGCAACAGATATGATGTGACACTCTGGAAGGCATTTGACACATGTGATGTGACACTCACACTCAGGGTATGACAGATGTCAGATGACACACCCACATGGGCTGAGACAGAAGTGACGTGATAATCATAAGTGTGATGGGATAGATACGATATAATGCTTTCATGTTATGACACATGTGAGGTAACGGCCACATGGGTGTGGTGACAGTTGTGATATGACACTGATAAGAGGCTTGTGACAGATGTGTGGTGACAATCATATGCCAGTGGTGAACACATGAGGTGACAAATGGGTGGTGATGGATGTGACGTGACAGTCCCATATGTGATGTGACAGGGAAACATGACACTTTGTAAGGCACCTGACAAATGGGAGGTGACAAACACACTCTGGGTGTGACAGATGCCAGGTGACACTGCCACATGTGTTGAGACAGAAATGATGCGAGAGTCACAGGCACGATGTGACAGCTATGATGTGACATGTGCATTCTGACATAGGAGAAGTGACAGTCACATGGGTGTTATAACAGTTTTGATGTAACACACAGAAGTATGTGTGACAGATGTGTGGTGACAATCATATGCCAATTGTGACAATGGGAGGTGACACACAACTGGGTTGGATCTGATGTGATGTGACAATCACATGTGCAATGTGACAGGTATGATGTGACAGTTGTGCGTGAAGACACATGTGAGGTGACAGTCACTTGAGCATTGTGACAGTTGTGATGTGAGACTCATAAGTGGCTTGTGACCAGTGTGTGGTGACAATCATATGCAGATTGTGACCATCTGAGATCACATACATATGGGTTTTGACTGATGTGATGTGACATGCACATGTCAGATGTGACAGGGATGATGTGACACTCCCAGAAGACGTGTGACAAGTGTGAGGTGACAATCACACTGTGGGTGTGACAGATATCAGGTGACACTGCCACGTGTGTTGAGACAGAAATGATGTGATGATCACAGGCATGATATGAGAGATATGATGTGACACTTGCATATTATAACACAGATGAGGTGACAATCACATGGGCATTGTAACAGATTTGATGTGACCCACATAAGCATGTGTGACAGATGTGTGGTGACAATAACATGTGGGTTGTGACCATGTGAGGTGACACACAAGTGGGTTGTGCCTCATGTGATATTTCACTCCCATGTGTAATGTGACAGATATGATGTGACACTCCATAACACATGTGACAAATGTGAGGTGACAATCACACTCGAGGTGTGACATATGTCAGGTGACACTGCCACATGTGTTGAAGTAGAAATGGTGTGACCAATAACAGGCACAATGTGACTGACATTTTTGGATAATTGCATGTTATGACACACATGAGGTGACAATCACTCAGGCATTATGACAGGTGTGATGTGACAATCATAAGAGGCTTGTGACAGATGTGTGGTGACAATCACATGCCAATTGTGACAGGGTGAGCTGATACACACGTGGGGTGTGCCTGAAGTTATGTGACATTCTCATGTGTAATGACATATACTGTGTGATACTCTGTAATGCATGTGACAAATGTGAGGTGACAATCACAGTCTTGGTGTGACAGATGTCATGTGACACTGCCATGTGTGTTGAGACAGAAATGGCATGACAGTCACAGGCTCAATGTGACAGATATGATGTGACACTTGCCCATGATGACACTGGTGAGGTGACAATCACAGGGGGTTGTGAAAGTTGTGATGTGACACACATAATCAGTGTGTGACAGGTATGTTTTGGCAACCACATGTAGGTTGTGACCATGTGAGATGACACACAAGTGGGTTGTGCCTGCTGTGATGTGATACTCTCATGTGTGATGACAGATATGATGTAACACTTCATCAAGCATGTGGCAAATGTGAGTCAACAATCACACTCTGGGTGTGACAGATGTCAGATGACACTGCCATATTTGCTGAGACAGAAATGATGTGACAGTCACAGGCATGATGTGAAAAATAGGATGTGACACTACATAAAGCATGTCACAAATGTGAGGTGATAATGACACTTTGGATGTGACAGATATCACAACTGCCATGTGTGTTGAGACAGAAATGATATGACAATAACAGGCATGTGACTGATATGTAGTGGCACTTGCACATTATGACACATGAGAAGACAATCACAAGGACCTTGTGACAGGTGTGATGTGACAATCATAAGTGGTTTGTGCCAGTTGTGGGTTGACAATCACTCGATGGTTGTGATAATGTGAATTGTGGAAAAACAGGTTTGTGATATAGACTTTGACATGCACATGTGTGATGTGACAGATATGCGACTCTCTCTAAGGCATGTGTCAAATATGAGGTGACGATCACACTCTGGGTGTAACAGATGTCAGGGGAATCTGCCACATGTGTTGAGACAGAAATGAGGTCACAGGTGCAATGTGACAGATATGATGTGACAGTTGTGCATGATGACACAGAGGAGGTGACAATCACAAGGGCACAGTGTGTGTTGAGGCAGAAATGCTGTGACAATAACAGACATGATGTGACTGATATGTTATGGCACTTGCGTGTTACAACACAGGTGATGTGACAATCACATGGGCCTTGTAACAGTTTTGATGTGACACACATAAGCATGTGTGACACATGTGTGGTGATCACGTGAGGTGACACACAAATGGCTTGTGCTTGATGTGATATGACTCTCATGTGTGATGACAGGTATGATGCGATGCTCTGTAAAGCAAGTGACAATGTGAGGTGACACACAAGTTGGTTGGAACTGATCTGATGTGACACACACATGTGTGATATGAGAGGTATGATGTGACACCCCTGCATGGCATGTGACTTATATGAGGTGACAATCACTCTCTGGGTGTGACACATGTCAGGAGACACTCTCATGCGTGTTGAGACAGATGTGATATGACAATCACAGGTGCAATGCGACACATATGATGGGGCATTTGCATGTTAAGATACATGTGGGATGACAACCACAGAAGCGTTGTGACAGTTGTGATGTGACAGTCATAAATGGCTTGGGACAAATGAGTGGTGACAATCGTATGCTGATTGTGACCTTCTGAGTTGACATGCATGTGGGTTGTGATGGACATGATGTGACATGCACATGTGAAGTGACAGGTATGCTGTAATGCTTCTGGAAGTCTTCTGACAAATTGAGGTCACAATAACACTCTGAGTGTGACAGGTATCAGGTGACAATGCCACATGTGTTGAGACAGAAATGATATGAGAGCCACAGGCATGATGTGATAGCTATGATGTGACACTTGCCTCTTAAGACACATGTTGAGGTAACAATCACATGAGTGTTGTGACAGTTGTGATGTGACACACATAAGCAATGTGTGACAGGTGTGTGATGACAACCACATGCTGGTTGTGACCATGTGAGGTGACACAAGTGGGTTGTACCTGATGAGATATGACACTCTCACATGTGATGCGACAGATATGATGTGACACTCTGGAAGGCATTTGACACATGTGATGTGACACTCACACTCAGGGTATGACAGATGTCAGATGACACACCCACATGGGCTGAGACAGAAGTGACGTGATAATCATAAGTGTGATGGGATAGATACGATATAATGCTTTCATGTTATGACACATGTGAGGTAACGGCCACATGGGTGTGGTGACAGTTGTGATATGACACTGATAAGAGGCTTGTGACAGATGTGTGGTGACAATCATATGCCAGTGGTGAACACATGAGGTGACAAATGGGTGGTGATGGATGTGACATGACAGTCCCATATGTGATGTGACAGGGAAACATGACACTTTGTAAGGCACCTGACAAATGGGAGGTGACAAACACACTCTGGGTGTGACAGATGCCAGGTGACACTGCCACATGTGTTGAGACAGAAATGATGCGAGAGTCACAGGCACGATGTGACAGATATGATGTGACACGTGCATTCTGACATAGGAGAAGTGACAGTCACATGGGTGTTATAACAGTTTTGATGTAACACACAGAAGTATGTGTGACAGATGTGTGGTGACAATCATATGCCAATTGTGACAATGGGAGGTGACACACAACTGGGTTGGATCTGATGTGATGTGACAATCACATGTGCAATGTGACAGGTATGATGTGACAGTTGTGCGTGAAGACACATGTGAGGTGACAGTCACTTGAGCATTGTGACAGTTGTGATGTGAGACTCATAAGTGGCTTGTGACCAGTGTGTGGTGACAATCATATGCAGATTGTGACCATCTGAGATCACATACATATGGGTTTTGACTGATGTGATGTGACATGCACATGTCAGATGTGACAGGGATGATGTGACACTCCCAGAAGACGTGTGACAAGTGTGAGGTGACAATCACACTGTGGGTGTGACAGATATCAGGTGACACTGCCACGTGTGTTGAGACAGAAATGATGTGATGATCACAGGCATGATATGAGAGATATGATGTGACACTTGCATATTATAACACAGATGAGGTGACAATCACATGGGCATTGTAACAGATTTGATGTGACCCACATAAGCATGTGTGACAGATGTGTGGTGACAATAACATGTGGGTTGTGACCATGTGAGGTGACACACAAGTGGGTTGTGCCTCATGTGATATTTCACTCCCATGTGTAATGTGACAGATATGATGTGACACTCCATAACACATGTGACAAATGTGAGGTGACAATCACACTCGAGGTGTGACATATGTCAGGTGACACTGCCACATGTGTTGAAGTAGAAATGGTGTGACCAATAACAGGCACAATGTGACTGACATTTTTGGATAATTGCATGTTATGACACACATGAGGTGACAATCACTCAGGCATTATGACAGGTGTGATGTGACAATCATAAGAGGCTTGTGACAGATGTGTGGTGACAATCACATGCCAATTGTGACAGGGTGAGCTGATACACACCTGGGTTGTGCCTGAAGTTATGTGACATTCTCATGTGTAATGACATATACTGTGTGATACTCTGTAATGCATGTGACAAATGTGAGGTGACAATCACAGTCTTGGTGTGACAGATGTCATGTGACACTGCCATGTGTGTTGAGACAGAAATGGCATGACAGTCACAGGCTCAATGTGACAGATATGATGTGACAGTTGTGCATGATGACACAGAGGAGGTGACAATCACAAGGGCACAGTGACAGCAGTGATGTGACCCACAGAAGCAGTGTGTGTGAAAACCCACATGCTGGTTGTGACTATGTGAGATGACACACAAGGGGCTTGTGCCTGATGTGATATGACACTGTCATGTGTGATGACAGATATGATGTGACACTCCATAAAGCACATGACAAATGTGAGGTGACAATCACACTCTTGGTGTGACAGATGTCATGTGACACTGACATGTGTGTTGAGACAAATAGGTGACAGCCACAGGCATGATGTGACAGATATGTGACACTTGCCTGTTATGACACAGATGAGGTGACAATCACATGGGCATGGTGACAGTTTGGATGTGACACACATAAGTGGTGTGTGACAGCTGTGTGGTGTCAACCACTTGCTGGTTGTGACCATGTGAGGTGACACACAAGTGGGTTGTGCCTGATGTGCTATGACACACTCATGTGATGGGACACATATGACATGACACTCCAGAAGTCATGTGACAAATGTGATGTGCTAATCACACTCTTGTTGAGACAGATGTCAGGTAACACTGCCATGTGTGTCGAGACAGAAATAGTGTGACCCTAACAGGCACAATGGGACTGAAATGTTGTGACACTTGCACATTATGACACCCATGAGGTGACAATCACACAGGCATTGGGACAGGTGTGATGTGACAATCATGAGTCTTGTGACCGATGTGTGGTGACATTGACATGCCAATTGTGACCATGTGGGGTGACACACAAGTGAATTTGGAACTGTTGTGATGTGACACACGCATGTGCAATGTGACTGGTGTGATGTGACACTCCTGGGAGGCATGTGACTAATATGAGGGGACAATCACACTCTGTGTGTCACAGGAGTCAGGTGACACTCTCAAGTGTGTTGAGACCCATGTGATGTGACAATCACATGTGCAATGACACAGGTATGATGTGACCCTTGGGCATTAAGACACATGAGGTGACAAATACATGAACATTGTGACAGTTGTGATGTGACCGTCATAAGCAGCTTGTGACAGATGTGCGGTGACAATCACATGCCAGTTGTGACCATGTGAGGTGACACACAAGTGGGCTGTGCCTGATGTGATATGACACTCTCATGTGTGATGACAGATAGGATGTGTCACTCTGTAAAGCATGTGCCAAATGTGAGGTAACACACTATGGGTGTAACACATGTCAGATGACACTGCCACATTTGTTGAGGCAGAAATGCTGTGACAATAACAGACATGATGTGACTGATATGTTATGGCACTTGCGTGTTACAACACAGGTGATGTGACAATCACATGGGCCTTGTAACAGTTTTGATGTGACACACATAAGCATGTGTGACACATGTGTGGTGATCACGTGAGGTGACACACAAATGGCTTGTGCTTGATGTGATATGACTCTCATGTGTGATGACAGGTATGATGCGATGCTCTGTAAAGCAAGTGACAATGTGAGGTGACACACAAGTTGATTGGAACTGATCTGATGTGACACACACATGTGTGATATGAGAGGTATGATGTGACACTCCTGCATGGCATGTGACTTATATGAGGTGACAATCACTCTCTGGGTGTGACACATGTCAGGAGACACTCTCATGCATGTTGAGACAGATGTGATATGACAATCACAGGTGCAATGCGACACATATGATGGGGCATTTGCATGTTAAGATACATGTGGGATGACAACCACAGAAGCGTTGTGACAGTTGTGATGTGACAATCATAAATGGCTTGGGACAAATGAGTGGTGACAATCGTATGCTGATTGTGACCTTCTGAGTTGACATGCATGTGGGTTGTGATGGACATGATGTGACATGCACATGTGAAGTGACAGGTATGCTGTAATGCTTCTGGAAGTCTTCTGACAAATTGAGGTCACAATAACACTCTGAGTGTGACAGGTATCAGGTGACAATGCCACATGTGTTGAGACAGAAATGATATGAGAGCCACAGGCATGATGTGATAGCTATGATGTGACACTTGCCTCTTAAGACACATGGTGAGGTAACAATCACATGAGTGTTGTGACAGTTGTGATGTGACACACATAAGCAATGTGTGACAGGTGTGTGATGACAACCACATGCTGGTTGTGACCATGTGAGGTGACACAAGTGGGTTGTACCTGATGAGATATGACACTCTCACATGTGATGCGACAGATATGATGTGACACTCTGGAAGGCATTTGACACATGTGATGTGACACTCACACTCAGGGTATGACAGATGTCAGATGACACACCCACATGGGCTGAGACAGAAGTGACGTGATAATCATAAGTGTGATGGGATAGATACGATATAATGCTTTCATGTTATGACACATGTGAGGTAACGGCCACATGGGTGTGGTGACAGTTGTGATATGACACTGATAAGAGGCTTGTGACAGATGTGTGGTGACAATCATATGCCAGTGGTGAACACATGAGGTGACAAATGGGTGGTGATGGATGTGACGTGACAGTCCCATATGTGATGTGACAGGGAAACATGACACTTTGTAAGGCACCTGACAAATGGGAGGTGACAAACACACTCTGGGTGTGACAGATGCCAGGTGACACTGCCACATGTGTTGAGACAGAAATGATGCGAGAGTCACAGGCACGATGTGACAGATATGATGTGACACGTGCATTCTGACATAGGAGAAGTGACAGTCACATGGGTGTTATAACAGTTTTGATGTAACACACAGAAGTATGTGTGACAGATGTGTGGTGACAATCATATGCCAATTGTGACAATGGGAGGTGACACACAACTGGGTTGGATCTGATGTGATGTGACAATCACATGTGCAATGTGACAGGTATGATGTGACAGTTGTGCGTGAAGACACATGTGAGGTGACAGTCACTTGAGCATTGTGACAGTTGTGATGTGAGACTCATAAGTGGCTTGTGACCAGTGTGTGGTGACAATCATATGCAGATTGTGACCATCTGAGATCACATACATATGGGTTTTGACTGATGTGATGTGACATGCACATGTCAGATGTGACAGGGATGATGTGACACTCCCAGAAGACGTGTGACAAGTGTGAGGTGACAATCACACTGTGGGTGTGACAGATATCAGGTGACACTGCCACGTGTGTTGAGACAGAAATGATGTGATGATCACAGGCATGATATGAGAGATATGATGTGACACTTGCATATTATAACACAGATGAGGTGACCATCACATGGGCATTGTAACAGATTTGACGTGACCCACATAAGCATGTGTGACAGATGTGTGGTGACAATAACATGTGGGTTGTGACCATGTGAGGTGACACACAAGTGGGTTGTGCCTCATGTGATATTTCACTCCCATGTGTAATGTGACAGATATGATGTGACACTCCATAACACATGTGACAAATGTGAGGTGACAATCACACTCGAGGTGTGACATATGTCAGGTGACACTGCCACATGTGTTGAAGTAGAAGTGGTGTGACCAATAACAGGCACAATGTGACTGACATTTTTGGATAATTGCATGTTATGACACACATGAGGTGACAATCACTCAGGCATTATGACAGGTGTGATGTGACAATCATAAGAGGCTTGTGACAGATGTGTGGTGACAATCACATGCCAATTGTGACAGGGTGAGCTGATACACACGTGGGTTGTGCCTGAAGTTATGTGACATTCTCATGTGTAATGACATATACTGTGTGATACTCTGTAATGCATGTGACAAATGTGAGGTGACAATCACAGTCTTGGTGTGACAGATGTCATGTGACACTGCCATGTGTGTTGAGACAGAAATGGCATGACAGTCACAGGCTCAATGTGACAGATATGATGTGACAGTTGTGCATGATGACACAGAGGAGGTGACAATCACAAGGGCACAGTGACAGCAGTGATGTGACCCACAGAAGCAGTGTGTGTGAAAACCCACATGCTGGTTGTGACTATGTGAGATGACACACAAGGGGCTTGTGCCTGATGTGATATGACACTGTCATGTGTGATGACAGATATGATGTGACACTCCATAAAGCACATGACAAATGTGAGGTGACAATCACACTCTTGGTGTGACAGATGTCATGTGACACTGACATGTGTGTTGAGACAAATAGGTGACAGCCACAGGCATGATGTGACAGATATGTGACACTTGCCTGTTATGACACAGATGAGGTGACAATCACATGGGCATGGTGACAGTTTGGATGTGACACACATAAGTGGTGTGTGACAGCTGTGTGGTGTCAACCACTTGCTGGTTGTGACCATGTGAGGTGACACACAAGTGGGTTGTGCCTGATGTGCTAAGACACACTCATGTGATGGGACACATATGACATGACACTCCAGAAGTCATGTGACAAATGTGATGTGCTAATCACACTCTTGTTGAGACAGATGTCAGGTAACACTGCCATGTGTGTCGAGACAGAAATAGTGTGACCCTAACAGGCACAATGGGACTGAAATGTTGTGACACTTGCACATTATGACACCCATGAGGTGACAATCACACAGGCATTGGGACAGGTGTGATGTGACAATCATGAGTCTTGTGACCGATGTGTGGTGACATTGACATGCCAATTGTGACCATGTGGGGTGACACACAAGTGAATTTGGAACTGTTGTGATGTGACACACGCATGTGCAATGTGACTGGTGTGATGTGACACTCCTGGGAGGCATGTGACTAATATGAGGGGACAATCACACTCTGTGTGTCACAGGAGTCAGGTGACACTCTCAAGTGTGTTGAGACCCATGTGATGTGACAATCACATGTGCAATGACACAGGTATGATGTGACCCTTGGGCATTAAGACACATGAGGTGACAAATACATGAACATTGTGACAGTTGTGATGTGACCGTCATAAGCAGCTTGTGACAGATGTGCGGTGACAATCACATGCCAGTTGTGACCATGTGAGGTGACACACAAGTGGGCTGTGCCTGATGTGATATGACACTCTCATGTGTGATGACAGATAGGATGTGTCACTCTGTAAAGCATGTGCCAAATGTGAGGTAACACACTATGGGTGTAACAGATGTCAGATGACACTGCCACATTTGTTGAGGCAGAAATGCTGTGACAATAACAGACATGATGTGACTAATATGTTATGGCACTTGCGTGTTACAACACAGGTGATGTGACAATCACATGGGCCTTGTAACAGTTTTGATGTGACACACATAAGCATGTGTGACACATGTGTGGTGATCACGTGAGGTGACACACAAATGGCTTGTGCTTGATGTGATATGACTCTCATGTGTGATGACAGGTATGATGCGATGCTCTGTAAAGCAAGTGACAATGTGAGGTGACACACAAGTTGATTGGAACTGATCTGATGTGACACACACATGTGTGATATGAGAGGTATGATGTGACACCCCTGCATGGCATGTGACTTATATGAGGTGACACTCACTCTCTGGGTGTGACACATGTCAGGAGACACTCTCATGCATGTTGAGACAGATGTGATATGACAATCACAGGTGCAATGCGACACATATGATGGGGCATTTGCATGTTAAGATACATGTGGGATGACAACCACAGAAGCGTTGTGACAGTTGTGATGTGACAATCATAAATGGCTTGGGACAAATGAGTGGTGACAATCGTATGCTGATTGTGACCTTCTGAGTTGACATGCATGTGGGTTGTGATGGACATGATGTGACATGCACATGTGAAGTGACAGGTATGCTGTAATGCTTCTGGAAGTCTTCTGACAAATTGAGGTCACAATAACACTCTGAGTGTGACAGGTATCAGGTGACAATGCCACATGTGTTGAGACAGAAATGATATGAGAGCCACAGGCATGATGTGATAGCTATGATGTGACACTTGCCTCTTAAGACACATGGTGAGGTAACAATCACATGAGTGTTGTGACAGTTGTGATGTGACACACATAAGCAATGTGTGACAGGTGTGTGATGACAACCACATGCTGGTTGTGACCATGTGAGGTGACACAAGTGGGTTGTACCTGATGAGATATGACACTCTCACATGTGATGCGACAGATATGATGTGACACTCTGGAAGGCATTTGACACATGTGATGTGACACTCACACTCAGGGTATGACAGATGTCAGATGACACACCCACATGGGCTGAGACAGAAGTGACGTGATAATCATAAGTGTGATGGGATAGATACGATATAATGCTTTCATGTTATGACACATGTGAGGTAACGGCCACATGGGTGTGGTGACAGTTGTGATATGACACTGATAAGAGGCTTGTGACAGATGTGTGGTGACAATCATATGCCAGTGGTGAACACATGAGGTGACAAATGGGTGGTGATGGATGTGACGTGACAGTCCCATATGTGATGTGACAGGGAAACATGACACTTTGTAAGGCACCTGACAAATGGGAGGTGACAAACACACTCTGGGTGTGACAGATGCCAGGTGACACTGCCACATGTGTTGAGACAGAAATGATGCGAGAGTCACAGGCACGATGTGACAGATATGATGTGACACGTGCATTCTGACATAGGAGAAGTGACAGTCACATGGGTGTTATAACAGTTTTGATGTAACACACAGAAGTATGTGTGACAGATGTGTGGTGACAATCATATGCCAATTGTGACAATGGGAGGTGACACACAACTGGGTTGGATCTGATGTGATGTGACAATCACATGTGCAATGTGACAGGTATGATGTGACAGTTGTGCGTGAAGACACATGTGAGGTGACAGTCACTTGAGCATTGTGACAGTTGTGATGTGAGACTCATAAGTGGCTTGTGACCAGTGTGTGGTGACAATCATATGCAGATTGTGACCATCTGAGATCACATACATATGGGTTTTGACTGATGTGATGTGACATGCACATGTCAGATGTGACAGGGATGATGTGACACTCCCAGAAGATGTGTGACAAGTGTGAGGTGACAATCACACTGTGGGTGTGACAGATATCAGGTGACACTGCCATGTGTGTTGAGACAGAAATGATGTGATGATCACAGGCATGATATGAGAGATATGATGTGACACTTGCATATTATAACACAGATGAGGTGACAATCACATGGGCATTGTAACAGATTTGACGTGACCCACATAAGCATGTGTGACAGATGTGTGGTGACAATAACATGTGGGTTGTGACCATGTGAGGTGACACACAAGTGGGTTGTGCCTCATGTGATATTTCACTCCCATGTGTAATGTGACAGATATGATGTGACACTCCATAACACATGTGACAAATGTGAGGTGACAATCACACTCGAGGTGTGACATATGTCAGGTGACACTGCCACATGTGTTGAAGTAGAAATGGTGTGACCAATAACAGGCACAATGTGACTGACATTTTTGGATAATTGCATGTTATGACACACATGAGGTGACAATCACTCAGGCATTATGACAGGTGTGATGTGACAATCATAAGAGGCTTGTGACAGATGTGTGGTGACAATCACATGCCAATTGTGACAGGGTGAGCTGATACACACGTGGGTTGTGCCTGAAGTTATGTGACATTCTCATGTGTAATGACATATACTGTGTGATACTCTGTAATGCATGTGACAAATGTGAGGTGACAATCACAGTCTTGGTGTGACAGATGTCATGTGACACTGCCATGTGTGTTGAGACAGAAATGGCATGACAGTCACAGGCTCAATGTGACAGATATGATGTGACAGTTGTGCATGATGACACAGAGGAGGTGACAATCACAAGGGCACAGTGACAGCAGTGATGTGACCCACAGAAGCAGTGTGTGAGAAAACCCACATGCTGGTTGTGACTATGTGAGATGACACACAAGGGGCTTGTGCCTGATGTGATATGACACTGTCATGTGTGATGACAGATATGATGTGGCACTCCATAAAGCACATGACAAATGTGAGGTGACAATCACACTCTTGGTGTGACAGATGTCATGTGACACTGACATGTGTGTTGAGACAAATAGGTGACAGCCACAGGCATGATGTGACAGATATGTGACACTTGCCTGTTATGACACAGATGAGGTGACCATCACATGGGCATGGTGACAGTTTGGATGTGACACACATAAGTGGTGTGTGACAGCTGTGTGGTGTCAACCACTTGCTGGTTGTGACCATGTGAGGTGACACACAAGTGGGTTGTGCCTGATGTGCTATGACACACTCATGTGATGGGACACATATGACATGACACTCCAGAAGTCATGTGACACATGTGATGTGCTAATCACACTCTTGTTGAGACAGATGTCAGGTAACACTGCCATGTGTGTCGAGACAGAAATAGTGTGACCCTAACAGGCACAATGTGACTGAAATGTTGTGACACTTGCACATTATGACACCCATGAGGTGACAATCACACAGGCATTGGGACAGGTGTGATGTGACAATCATGAGTCTTGTGACCGATGTGTGGTGACATTGACATGCCAATTGTGACCATGTGGGGTGACACACAAGTGAATTTGGAACTGTTGTGATGTGACACACGCATGTGCAATGTGACTGGTGTGATGTGACACTCCTGGGAGGCATGTGACTAATATGAGGGGACAATCACACTCTGTGTGTCACAGGAGTCAGGTGACACTCTCAAGTGTGTTGAGACCCATGTGATGTGACAATCACATGTGCAATGACACAGGTATGATGTGACCCTTGGGCATTAAGACACATGAGGTGACAAATACATGAACATTGTGACAGTTGTGATGTGACCGTCATAAGCAGCTTGTGACAGATGTGCGGTGACAATCACATGCCAGTTGTGACCATGTGAGGTGACACACAAGTGGGCTGTGCCTGATGTGATATGACACTCTCATGTGTGATGACAGATAGGATGTGTCACTCTGTAAAGCATGTGCCAAATGTGAGGTAACACACTATGGGTGTAACAGATGTCAGATGACACTGCCACATTTGTTGAGGGAGAAATGCTGTGACAATAACAGACATGATGTGACTGATATGTTATGGCACTTGCGTGTTACAACACACGTGATGTGACAATCACATGGGCCTTGTAACAGTTTTGATGTGACACACATAAGCATGTGTGACACATGTGTGGTGATCACGTGAGGTGACACACAAATGGCTTGTGCTTGATGTGATATGACTCTCATGTGTGATGACAGGTATGATGCGATGCTCTGTAAAGCAAGTGACAATGTGAGGTGACACACAAGTTGATTGGAACTGATCTGATGTGACACACACATGTGTGATATGAGAGGTATGATGTGACACCCCTGCATGGCATGTGACTTATATGAGGTGACAATCACTCTCTGGGTGTGACACATGTCAGGAGACACTCTCATGCGTGTTGAGACAGATGTGATATGACAATCACAGGTGCAATGCGACACATATGATGGGGCATTTGCATGTTAAGATACATGTGGGATGACAACCACAGAAGCGTTGTGACAGTTGTGATGTGACAGTCATAAATGGCTTGGGACAAATGAGTGGTGACAATCGTATGCTGATTGTGACCTTCTGAGTTGACATGCATGTGGGTTGTGATGGACATGATGTGACATGCACATGTGAAGTGACAGGTATGCTGTAATGCTTCTGGAAGTCTTCTGACAAATTGAGGTCACAATAACACTCTGAGTGTGACAGGTATCAGGTGACAATGCCACATGTGTTGAGACAGAAATGATATGAGAGCCACAGGCATGATGTGATAGCTATGATGTGACACTTGCCTGTTAAGACACATGGTGAGGTAACAATCACATGAGTGTTGTGACAGTTGTGATGTGACACACATAAGCAATGTGTGACAGGTGTGTGATGACAACCACATGCTGGTTGTGACCATGTGAGGTGACACAAGTGGGTTGTACCTGATGAGATATGACACTCTCACATGTGATGCGACAGATATGATGTGACACTCTGGAAGGCATTTGACACATGTGATGTGACACTCACACTCAGGGTATGACAGATGTCAGATGACACACCCACATGGGCTGAGACAGAAGTGACGTGATAATCATAAGTGTGATGGGATAGATACGATATAATGCTTTCATGTTATGACACATGTGAGGTAACGGCCACATGGGTGTGGTGACAGTTGTGATATGACACTGATAAGAGGCTTGTGACAGATGTGTGGTGACAATCATATGCCAGTGGTGAACACATGAGGTGACAAATGGGTGGTGATGGATGTGACGTGACAGTCCCATATGTGATGTGACAGGGAAACATGACACTTTGTAAGGCACCTGACAAATGGGAGGTGACAAACACACTCTGGGTGTGACAGATGCCAGGTGACACTGCCACATGTGTTGAGACAGAAATGATGCGAGAGTCACAGGCACGATGTGACAGATATGATGTGACACGTGCATTCTGACATAGGAGAAGTGACAGTCACATGGGTGTTATAACAGTTTTGATGTAACACACAGAAGTATGTGTGACAGATGTGTGGTGACAATCATATGCCAATTGTGACAATGGGAGGTGACACACAACTGGGTTGGATCTGATGTGATGTGACAATCACATGTGCAATGTGACAGGTATGATGTGACAGTTGTGCGTGAAGACACATGTGAGGTGACAGTCACTTGAGCATTGTGACAGTTGTGATGTGAGACTCATAAGTGGCTTGTGACCAGTGTGTGGTGACAATCATATGCAGATTGTGACCATCTGAGATCACATACATATGGGTTTTGACTGATGTGATGTGACCTGCACATGTCAGATGTGACAGGGATGATGTGACACTCCCAGAAGACGTGTGACAAGTGTGAGGTGACAATCACACTGTGGGTGTGACAGATATCAGGTGACACTGCCACGTGTGTTGAGACAGAAATGATGTGATGATCACAGGCATGATATGAGAGATATGATGTGACACTTGCATATTATAACACAGATGAGGTGACAATCACATGGGCATTGTAACAGATTTGACGTGACCCACATAAGCATGTGTGACAGATGTGTGGTGACAATAACATGTGGGTTGTGACCATGTGAGGTGACACACAAGTGGGTTGTGCCTCATGTGATATTTCACTCCCATGTGTAATGTGACAGATATGATGTGACACTCCATAACACATGTGACAAATGTGAGGTGACAATCACACTCGAGGTGTGACATATGTCAGGTGACACTGCCACATGTGTTGAAGTAGAAATGGTGTGACCAATAACAGGCACAATGTGACTGACATTTTTGGATAATTGCATGTTATGACACACATGAGGTGACAATCACTCAGGCATTATGACAGGTGTGATGTGACAATCATAAGAGGCTTGTGACAGATGTGTGGTGACAATCACATGCCAATTGTGACAGGGTGAGCTGATACACACCTGGGTTGTGCCTGAAGTTATGTGACATTCTCATGTGTAATGACATATACTGTGTGATACTCTGTAATGCATGTGACAAATGTGAGGTGACAATCACAGTCTTGGTGTGACAGATGTCATGTGACACTGCCATGTGTGTTGAGACAGAAATGGCATGACAGTCACAGGCTCAATGTGACAGATATGATGTGACAGTTGTGCATGATGACACAGAGGAGGTGACAATCACAAGGGCACAGTGACAGCAGTGATGTGACCCACAGAAGCAGTGTGTGTGAAAACCCACATGCTGGTTGTGACTATGTGAGATGACACACAAGGGGCTTGTGCCTGATGTGATATGACACTGTCATGTGTGATGACAGATATGATGTGACACTCCATAAAGCACATGACAAATGTGAGGTGACAATCACACTCTTGGTGTGACAGATGTCATGTGACACTGACATGTGTGTTGAGACAAATAGGTGACAGCCACAGGCATGATGTGACAGATATGTGACACTTGCCTGTTATGACACAGATGAGGTGACAATCACATGGGCATGGTGACAGTTTGGATGTGACACACATAAGTGGTGTGTGACAGCTGTGTGGTGTCAACCACTTGCTGGTTGTGACCATGTGAGGTGACACACAAGTGGGTTGTGCCTGATGTGCTATGACACACTCATGTGATGGGACACATATGACATGACACTCCAGAAGTCATGTGACAAATGTGATGTGCTAATCACACTCTTGTTGAGACAGATGTCAGGTAACACTGCCATGTGTGTCGAGACAGAAATAGTGTGACCCTAACAGGCACAATGGGACTGAAATGTTGTGACACTTGCACATTATGACACCCATGAGGTGACAATCACACAGGCATTGGGACAGGTGTGATGTGACAATCATGAGTCTTGTGACCGATGTGTGGTGACATTGACATGCCAATTGTGACCATGTGGGGTGACACACAAGTGAATTTGGAACTGTTGTGATGTGACACACGCATGTGCAATGTGACTGGTGTGATGTGACACTCCTGGGAGGCATGTGACTAATATGAGGGGACAATCACACTCTGTGTGTCACAGGAGTCAGGTGACACTCTCAAGTGTGTTGAGACCCATGTGATGTGACAATCACATGTGCAATGACACAGGTATGATGTGACCCTTGGGCATTAAGACACATGAGGTGACAAATACATGAACATTGTGACAGTTGTGATGTGACCGTCATAAGCAGCTTGTGACAGATGTGCGGTGACAATCACATGCCAGTTGTGACCATGTGAGGTGACACACAAGTGGGCTGTGCCTGATGTGATATGACACTCTCATGTGTGATGACAGATAGGATGTGTCACTCTGTAAAGCATGTGCCAAATGTGAGGTAACACACTATGGGTGTAACAGATGTCAGATGACACTGCCACATTTGTTGAGGCAGAAATGCTGTGACAATAACAGACATGATGTGACTGATATGTTATGGCACTTGCGTGTTACAACACACGTGATGTGACAATCACATGGGCCTTGTAACAGTTTTGATGTGACACACATAAGCATGTGTGACACATGTGTGGTGATCACGTGAGGTGACACACAAATGGCTTGTGCTTGATGTGATATGACTCTCATGTGTGATGACAGGTATGATGCGATGCTCTGTAAAGCAAGTGACAATGTGAGGTGACACACAAGTTGATTGGAACTGATCTGATGTGACACACACATGTGTGATATGAGAGGTATGATGTGACACTCCTGCATGGCATGTGACTTATATGAGGTGACAATCACTCTCTGGGTGTGACACATGTCAGGAGACACTCTCATGCGTGTTGAGACAGATGTGATATGACAATCACAGGTGCAATGCGACACATATGATGGGGCATTTGCATGTTAAGATACATGTGGGATGACAACCACAGAAGCGTTGTGACAGTTGTGATGTGACAATCATAAATGGCTTGGGACAAATGAGTGGTGACAATCGTATGCTGATTGTGACCTTCTGAGTTGACATGCATGTGGGTTGTGATGGACATGATGTGACATGCACATGTGAAGTGACAGGTATGCTGTAATGCTTCTGGAAGTCTTCTGACAAATTGAGGTCACAATAACACTCTGAGTGTGACAGGTATCAGGTGACAATGCCACATGTGTTGAGACAGAAATGATATGAGAGCCACAGGCATGATGTGATAGCTATGATGTGACACTTGCCTCTTAAGACACATGGTGAGGTAACAATCACATGAGTGTTGTGACAGTTGTGATGTGACACACATAAGCAATGTGTGACAGGTGTGTGATGACAACCACATGCTGGTTGTGACCATGTGAGGTGACACAAGTGGGTTGTACCTGATGAGATATGACACTCTCACATGTGATGCGACAGATATGATGTGACACTCTGGAAGGCATTTGACACATGTGATGTGACACTCACACTCAGGGTATGACAGATGTCAGATGACACACCCACATGGGCTGAGACAGAAGTGACGTGATAATCATAAGTGTGATGGGATAGATACGATATAATGCTTTCATGTTATGACACATGTGAGGTAACGGCCACATGGGTGTGGTGACAGTTGTGATATGACACTGATAAGAGGCTTGTGACAGATGTGTGGTGACAATCATATGCCAGTGGTGAACACATGAGGTGACAAATGGGTGGTGATGGATGTGACGTGACAGTCCCATATGTGATGTGACAGGGAAACATGACACTTTGTAAGGCACCTGACAAATGGGAGGTGACAAACACACTCTGGGTGTGACAGATGCCAGGTGACACTGCCACATGTGTTGAGACAGAAATGATGCGAGAGTCACAGGCACGATGTGACAGATATGATGTGACACGTGCATTCTGACATAGGAGAAGTGACAGTCACATGGGTGTTATAACAGTTTTGATGTAACACACAGAAGTATGTGTGACAGATGTGTGGTGACAATCATATGCCAATTGTGACAATGGGAGGTGACACACAACTGGGTTGGATCTGATGTGATGTGACAATCACATGTGCAATGTGACAGGTATGATGTGACAGTTGTGCGTGAAGACACATGTGAGGTGACAGTCACTTGAGCATTGTGACAGTTGTGATGTGAGACTCATAAGTGGCTTGTGACCAGTGTGTGGTGACAATCATATGCAGATTGTGACCATCTGAGATCACATACATATGGGTTTTGACTGATGTGATGTGACATGCACATGTCAGATGTGACAGGGATGATGTGACACTCCCAGAAGACGTGTGACAAGTGTGAGGTGACAATCACACTGTGGGTGTGACAGATATCAGGTGACACTGCCACGTGTGTTGAGACAGAAATGATGTGATGATCACAGGCATGATATGAGAGATATGATGTGACACTTGCATATTATAACACAGATGAGGTGACAATCACATGGGCATTGTAACAGATTTGACGTGACCCACATAAGCATGTGTGACAGATGTGTGGTGACAATAACATGTGGGTTGTGACCATGTGAGGTGACACACAAGTGGGTTGTGCCTCATGTGATATTTCACTCCCATGTGTAATGTGACAGATATGATGTGACACTCCATAACACATGTGACAAATGTGAGGTGACAATCACACTCGAGGTGTGACATATGTCAGGTGACACTGCCACATGTGTTGAAGTAGAAGTGGTGTGACCAATAACAGGCACAATGTGACTGACATTTTTGGATAATTGCATGTTATGACACACATGAGGTGACAATCACTCAGGCATTATGACAGGTGTGATGTGACAATCATAAGAGGCTTGTGACAGATGTGTGGTGACAATCACATGCCAATTGTGACAGGGTGAGCTGATACACACCTGGGTTGTGCCTGAAGTTATGTGACATTCTCATGTGTAATGACATATACTGTGTGATACTCTGTAATGCATGTGACAAATGTGAGGTGACAATCACAGTCTTGGTGTGACAGATGTCATGTGACACTGCCATGTGTGTTGAGACAGAAATGGCATGACAGTCACAGGCTCAATGTGACAGATATGATGTGACAGTTGTGCATGATGACACAGAGGAGGTGACAATCACAAGGGCACAGTGACAGCAGTGATGTGACCCACAGAAGCAGTGTGTGTGAAAACCCACATGCTGGTTGTGACTATGTGAGATGACACACAAGGGGCTTGTGCCTGATGTGATATGACACTGTCATGTGTGATGACAGATATGATGTGACACTCCATAAAGCACATGACAAATGTGAGGTGACAATCACACTCTTGGTGTGACAGATGTCATGTGACACTGACATGTGTGTTGAGACAAATAGGTGACAGCCACAGGCATGATGTGACAGATATGTGACACTTGCCTGTTATGACACAGATGAGGTGACAATCACATGGGCATGGTGACAGTTTGGATGTGACACACATAAGTGGTGTGTGACAGCTGTGTGGTGTCAACCACTTGCTGGTTGTGACCATGTGAGGTGACACACAAGTGGGTTGTGCCTGATGTGCTATGACACACTCATGTGATGGGACACATATGACATGACACTCCAGAAGTCATGTGACAAATGTGATGTGCTAATCACACTCTTGTTGAGACAGATGTCAGGTAACACTGCCATGTGTGTCGAGACAGAAATAGTGTGACCCTAACAGGCACAATGGGACTGAAATGTTGTGACACTTGCACATTATGACACCCATGAGGTGACAATCACACAGGCATTGGGACAGGTGTGATGTGACAATCATGAGTCTTGTGACCGATGTGTGGTGACATTGACATGCCAATTGTGACCATGTGGGGTGACACACAAGTGAATTTGG
This sequence comes from Hippopotamus amphibius kiboko, assembly GCF_030028045.1. NCBI lineage: Eukaryota > Metazoa > Chordata > Mammalia > Artiodactyla > Hippopotamidae > Hippopotamus > Hippopotamus amphibius. The sequence continues at coordinate 55,409,891 of NC_080192.1, read as the reverse complement.
AACTGTTGTGATGTGACACACGCATGTGCAATGTGACTGGTGTGATGTGACACTCCTGGGAGGCATGTGACTAATATGAGGGGACAATCACACTCTGTGTGTCACAGGAGTCAGGTGACACTCTCAAGTGTGTTGAGACCCATGTGATGTGACAATCACATGTGCAATGACACAGGTATGATGTGACCCTTGGGCATTAAGACACATGAGGTGACAAATACATGAACATTGTGACAGTTGTGATGTGACCGTCATAAGCAGCTTGTGACAGATGTGCGGTGACAATCACATGCCAGTTGTGACCATGTGAGGTGACACACAAGTGGGCTGTGCCTGATGTGATATGACACTCTCATGTGTGATGACAGATAGGATGTGTCACTCTGTAAAGCATGTGCCAAATGTGAGGTAACACACTATGGGTGTAACAGATGTCAGATGACACTGCCACATTTGTTGAGGCAGAAATGCTGTGACAATAACAGACATGATGTGACTGATATGTTATGGCACTTGCGTGTTACAACACAGGTGATGTGACAATCACATGGGCCTTGTAACAGTTTTGATGTGACACACATAAGCATGTGTGACACATGTGTGGTGATCACGTGAGGTGACACACAAATGGCTTGTGCTTGATGTGATATGACTCTCATGTGTGATGACAGGTATGATGCGATGCTCTGTAAAGCAAGTGACAATGTGAGGTGACACACAAGTTGATTGGAACTGATCTGATGTGACACACACATGTGTGATATGAGAGGTATGATGTGACACCCCTGCATGGCATGTGACTTATATGAGGTGACACTCACTCTCTGGGTGTGACACATGTCAGGAGACACTCTCATGCATGTTGAGACAGATGTGATATGACAATCACAGGTGCAATGCGACACATATGATGGGGCATTTGCATGTTAAGATACATGTGGGATGACAACCACAGAAGCGTTGTGACAGTTGTGATGTGACAATCATAAATGGCTTGGGACAAATGAGTGGTGACAATCGTATGCTGATTGTGACCTTCTGAGTTGACATGCATGTGGGTTGTGATGGACATGATGTGACATGCACATGTGAAGTGACAGGTATGCTGTAATGCTTCTGGAAGTCTTCTGACAAATTGAGGTCACAATAACACTCTGAGTGTGACAGGCATCAGGTGACAATGCCACATGTGTTGAGACAGAAATGATATGAGAGCCACAGGCATGATGTGATAGCTATGATGTGACACTTGCCTCTTAAGACACATGGTGAGGTAACAATCACATGAGTGTTGTGACAGTTGTGATGTGACACACATAAGCAATGTGTGACAGGTGTGTGATGACAACCACATCCTGGTTGTGACCATGTGAGGTGACACAAGTGGGTTGTACCTGATGAGATATGACACTCTGACATGTGATGCGACAGATATGATGTGACACTCTGGAAGGCATTTGACACATGTGATGTGACACTCACACTCAGGGTATGACAGATGTCAGATGACACACCCACATGGGCTGAGACAGAAGTGACGTGATAATCATAAGTGTGATGGGATAGATACGATATAATGCTTTCATGTTATGACACATGTGAGGTAACGGCCACATGGGTGTGGTGACAGTTGTGATATGACACTGATAAGAGGCTTGTGACAGATGTGTGGTGACAATCATATGCCAGTGGTGAACACATGAGGTGACAAATGGGTGGTGATGGATGTGACGTGACAGTCCCATATGTGATGTGACAGGGAAACATGACACTTTGTAAGGCACCTGACAAATGGGAGGTGACAAACACACTCTGGGTGTGACAGATGCCAGGTGACACTGCCACATGTGTTGAGACAGAAATGATGCGAGAGTCACAGGCACGATGTGACAGATATGATGTGACACGTGCATTCTGACATAGGAGAAGTGACAGTCACATGGGTGTTATAACAGTTTTGATGTAACACACAGAAGTATGTGTGACAGATGTGTGGTGACAATCATATGCCAATTGTGACAATGGGAGGTGACACACAACTGGGTTGGATCTGATGTGATGTGACAATCACATGTGCAATGTGACAGGTATGATGTGACAGTTGTGCGTGAAGACACATGTGAGGTGACAGTCACTTGAGCATTGTGACAGTTGTGATGTGAGACTCATAAGTGGCTTGTGACCAGTGTGTGGTGACAATCATATGCAGATTGTGACCATCTGAGATCACATACATATGGGTTTTGACTGATGTGATGTGACATGCACATGTCAGATGTGACAGGGATGATGTGACACTCCCAGAAGACGTGTGACAAGTGTGAGGTGACAATCACACTGTGGGTGTGACAGATATCAGGTGACACTGCCACGTGTGTTGAGACAGAAATGATGTGATGATCACAGGCATGATATGAGAGATATGATGTGACACTTGCATATTATAACACAGATGAGGTGACAATCACATGGGCATTGTAACAGATTTGACGTGACCCACATAAGCATGTGTGACAGATGTGTGGTGACAATAACATGTGGGTTGTGACCATGTGAGGTGACACACAAGTGGGTTGTGCCTCATGTGATATTTCACTCCCATGTGTAATGTGACAGATATGATGTGACACTCCATAACACATGTGACAAATGTGAGGTGACAATCACACTCGAGGTGTGACATATGTCAGGTGACACTGCCACATGTGTTGAAGTAGAAGTGGTGTGACCAATAACAGGCACAATGTGACTGACATTTTTGGATAATTGCATGTTATGACACACATGAGGTGACAATCACTCAGGCATTATGACAGGTGTGATGTGACAATCATAAGAGGCTTGTGACAGATGTGTGGTGACAATCACATGCCAATTGTGACAGGGTGAGCTGATACACACCTGGGTTGTGCCTGAAGTTATGTGACATTCTCATGTGTAATGACATATACTGTGTGATACTCTGTAATGCATGTGACAAATGTGAGGTGACAATCACAGTCTTGGTGTGACAGATGTCATGTGACACTGCCATGTGTGTTGAGACAGAAATGGCATGACAGTCACAGGCTCAATGTGACAGATATGATGTGACAGTTGTGCATGATGACACAGAGGAGGTGACAATCACAAGGGCACAGTGACAGCAGTGATGTGACCCACAGAAGCAGTGTGTGTGAAAACCCACATGCTGGTTGTGACTATGTGAGATGACACACAAGGGGCTTGTGCCTGATGTGATATGACACTGTCATGTGTGATGACAGATATGATGTGACACTCCATAAAGCACATGACAAATGTGAGGTGACAATCACACTCTTGGTGTGACAGATGTCATGTGACACTGACATGTGTGTTGAGACAAATAGGTGACAGCCACAGGCATGATGTGACAGATATGTGACACTTGCCTGTTATGACACAGATGAGGTGACAATCACATGGGCATGGTGACAGTTTGGATGTGACACACATAAGTGGTGTGTGACAGCTGTGTGGTGTCAACCACTTGCTGGTTGTGACCATGTGAGGTGACACACAAGTGGGTTGTGCCTGATGTGCTATGACACACTCATGTGATGGGACACATATGACATGACACTCCAGAAGTCATGTGACAAATGTGATGTGCTAATCACACTCTTGTTGAGACAGATGTCAGGTAACACTGCCATGTGTGTCGAGACAGAAATAGTGTGACCCTAACAGGCACAATGGGACTGAAATGTTGTGACACTTGCACATTATGACACCCATGAGGTGACAATCACACAGGCATTGGGACAGGTGTGATGTGACAATCATGAGTCTTGTGACCGATGTGTGGTGACATTGACATGCCAATTGTGACCATGTGGGGTGACACACAAGTGAATTTGGAACTGTTGTGATGTGACACACGCATGTGCAATGTGACTGGTGTGATGTGACACTCCTGGGAGGCATGTGACTAATATGAGGGGACAATCACACTCTGTGTGTCACAGGAGTCAGGTGACACTCTCAAGTGTGTTGAGACCCATGTGATGTGACAATCACATGTGCAATGACACAGGTATGATGTGACCCTTGGGCATTAAGACACATGAGGTGACAAATACATGAACATTGTGACAGTTGTGATGTGACCGTCATAAGCAGCTTGTGACAGATGTGCGGTGACAATCACATGCCAGTTGTGACCATGTGAGGTGACACACAAGTGGGCTGTGCCTGATGTGATATGACACTCTCATGTGTGATGACAGATAGGATGTGTCACTCTGTAAAGCATGTGCCAAATGTGAGGTAACACACTATGGGTGTAACAGATGTCAGATGACACTGCCACATTTGTTGAGGCAGAAATGCTGTGACAATAACAGACATGATGTGACTGATATGTTATGGCACTTGCGTGTTACAACACAGGTGATGTGACAATCACATGGGCCTTGTAACAGTTTTGATGTGACACACATAAGCATGTGTGACACATGTGTGGTGATCACGTGAGGTGACACACAAATGGCTTGTGCTTGATGTGATATGACTCTCATGTGTGATGACAGGTATGATGCGATGCTCTGTAAAGCAAGTGACAATGTGAGGTGACACACAAGTTGATTGGAACTGATCTGATGTGACACACACATGTGTGATATGAGAGGTATGATGTGACACCCCTGCATGGCATGTGACTTATATGAGGTGACACTCACTCTCTGGGTGTGACACATGTCAGGAGACACTCTCATGCATGTTGAGACAGATGTGATATGACAATCACAGGTGCAATGCGACACATATGATGGGGCATTTGCATGTTAAGATACATGTGGGATGACAACCACAGAAGCGTTGTGACAGTTGTGATGTGACAATCATAAATGGCTTGGGACAAATGAGTGGTGACAATCGTATGCTGATTGTGACCTTCTGAGTTGACATGCATGTGGGTTGTGATGGACATGATGTGACATGCACATGTGAAGTGACAGGTATGCTGTAATGCTTCTGGAAGTCTTCTGACAAATTGAGGTCACAATAACACTCTGAGTGTGACAGGCATCAGGTGACAATGCCACATGTGTTGAGACAGAAATGATATGAGAGCCACAGGCATGATGTGATAGCTATGATGTGACACTTGCCTCTTAAGACACATGGTGAGGTAACAATCACATGAGTGTTGTGACAGTTGTGATGTGACACACATAAGCAATGTGTGACAGGTGTGTGATGACAACCACATCCTGGTTGTGACCATGTGAGGTGACACAAGTGGGTTGTACCTGATGAGATATGACACTCTGACATGTGATGCGACAGATATGATGTGACACTCTGGAAGGCATTTGACACATGTGATGTGACACTCACACTCAGGGTATGACAGATGTCAGATGACACACCCACATGGGCTGAGACAGAAGTGACGTGATAATCATAAGTGTGATGGGATAGATACGATATAATGCTTTCATGTTATGACACATGTGAGGTAACGGCCACATGGGTGTGGTGACAGTTGTGATATGACACTGATAAGAGGCTTGTGACAGATGTGTGGTGACAATCATATGCCAGTGGTGAACACATGAGGTGACAAATGGGTGGTGATGGATGTGACGTGACAGTCCCATATGTGATGTGACAGGGAAACATGACACTTTGTAAGGCACCTGACAAATGGGAGGTGACAAACACACTCTGGGTGTGACAGATGCCAGGTGACACTGCCACATGTGTTGAGACAGAAATGATGCGAGAGTCACAGGCACGATGTGACAGATATGATGTGACACGTGCATTCTGACATAGGAGAAGTGACAGTCACATGGGTGTTATAACAGTTTTGATGTAACACACAGAAGTATGTGTGACAGATGTGTGGTGACAATCATATGCCAATTGTGACAATGGGAGGTGACACACAACTGGGTTGGATCTGATGTGATGTGACAATCACATGTGCAATGTGACAGGTATGATGTGACAGTTGTGCGTGAAGACACATGTGAGGTGACAGTCACTTGAGCATTGTGACAGTTGTGATGTGAGACTCATAAGTGGCTTGTGACCAGTGTGTGGTGACAATCATATGCAGATTGTGACCATCTGAGATCACATACATATGGGTTTTGACTGATGTGATGTGACATGCACATGTCAGATGTGACAGGGATGATGTGACACTCCCAGAAGACGTGTGACAAGTGTGAGGTGACAATCACACTGTGGGTGTGACAGATATCAGGTGACACTGCCACGTGTGTTGAGACAGAAATGATGTGATGATCACAGGCATGATATGAGAGATATGATGTGACACTTGCATATTATAACACAGATGAGGTGACAATCACATGGGCATTGTAACAGATTTGACGTGACCCACATAAGCATGTGTGACAGATGTGTGGTGACAATAACATGTGGGTTGTGACCATGTGAGGTGACACACAAGTGGGTTGTGCCTCATGTGATATTTCACTCCCATGTGTAATGTGACAGATATGATGTGACACTCCATAACACATGTGACAAATGTGAGGTGACAATCACACTCGAGGTGTGACATATGTCAGGTGACACTGCCACATGTGTTGAAGTAGAAATGGTGTGACCAATAACAGGCACAATGTGACTGACATTTTTGGATAATTGCATGTTATGACACACATGAGGTGACAATCACTCAGGCATTATGACAGGTGTGATGTGACAATCATAAGAGGCTTGTGACAGATGTGTGGTGACAATCACATGCCAATTGTGACAGGGTGAGCTGATACACACCTGGGTTGTGCCTGAAGTTATGTGACATTCTCATGTGTAATGACATATACTGTGTGATACTCTGTAATGCATGTGACAAATGTGAGGTGACAATCACAGTCTTGGTGTGACAGATGTCATGTGACACTGCCATGTGTGTTGAGACAGAAATGGCATGACAGTCACAGGCTCAATGTGACAGATATGATGTGACAGTTGTGCATGATGACACAGAGGAGGTGACAATCACAAGGGCACAGTGACAGCAGTGATGTGACCCACAGAAGCAGTGTGTGTGAAAACCCACATGCTGGTTGTGACTATGTGAGATGACACACAAGGGGCTTGTGCCTGATGTGATATGACACTGTCATGTGTGATGACAGATATGATGTGACACTCCATAAAGCACATGACAAATGTGAGGTGACAATCACACTCTTGGTGTGACAGATGTCATGTGACACTGACATGTGTGTTGAGACAAATAGGTGACAGCCACAGGCATGATGTGACAGATATGTGACACTTGCCTGTTATGACACAGATGAGGTGACAATCACATGGGCATGGTGACAGTTTGGATGTGACACACATAAGTGGTGTGTGACAGCTGTGTGGTGTCAACCACTTGCTGGTTGTGACCATGTGAGGTGACACACAAGTGGGTTGTGCCTGATGTGCTATGACACACTCATGTGATGGGACACATATGACATGACACTCCAGAAGTCATGTGACAAATGTGATGTGCTAATCACACTCTTGTTGAGACAGATGTCAGGTAACACTGCCATGTGTGTCGAGACAGAAATAGTGTGACCCTAACAGGCACAATGGGACTGAAATGTTGTGACACTTGCACATTATGACACCCATGAGGTGACAATCACACAGGCATTGGGACAGGTGTGATGTGACAATCATGAGTCTTGTGACCGATGTGTGGTGACATTGACATGCCAATTGTGACCATGTGGGGTGACACACAAGTGAATTTGGAACTGTTGTGATGTGACACACGCATGTGCAATGTGACTGGTGTGATGTGACACTCCTGGGAGGCATGTGACTAATATGAGGGGACAATCACACTCTGTGTGTCACAGGAGTCAGGTGACACTCTCAAGTGTGTTGAGACCCATGTGATGTGACAATCACATGTGCAATGACACAGGTATGATGTGACCCTTGGGCATTAAGACACATGAGGTGACAAATACATGAACATTGTGACAGTTGTGATGTGACCGTCATAAGCAGCTTGTGACAGATGTGCGGTGACAATCACATGCCAGTTGTGACCATGTGAGGTGACACACAAGTGGGCTGTGCCTGATGTGATATGACACTCTCATGTGTGATGACAGATAGGATGTGTCACTCTGTAAAGCATGTGCCAAATGTGAGGTAACACACTATGGGTGTAACAGATGTCAGATGACACTGCCACATTTGTTGAGGCAGAAATGCTGTGACAATAACAGACATGATGTGACTGATATGTTATGGCACTTGCGTGTTACAACACAGGTGATGTGACAATCACATGGGCCTTGTAACAGTTTTGATGTGACACACATAAGCATGTGTGACACATGTGTGGTGATCACGTGAGGTGACACACAAATGGCTTGTGCTTGATGTGATATGACTCTCATGTGTGATGACAGGTATGATGCGATGCTCTGTAAAGCAAGTGACAATGTGAGGTGACACACAAGTTGATTGGAACTGATCTGATGTGACACACACATGTGTGATATGAGAGGTATGATGTGACACCCCTGCATGGCATGTGACTTATATGAGGTGACACTCACTCTCTGGGTGTGACACATGTCAGGAGACACTCTCATGCATGTTGAGACAGATGTGATATGACAATCACAGGTGCAATGCGACACATATGATGGGGCATTTGCATGTTAAGATACATGTGGGATGACAACCACAGAAGCGTTGTGACAGTTGTGATGTGACAATCATAAATGGCTTGGGACAAATGAGTGGTGACAATCGTATGCTGATTGTGACCTTCTGAGTTGACATGCATGTGGGTTGTGATGGACATGATGTGACATGCACATGTGAAGTGACAGGTATGCTGTAATGCTTCTGGAAGTCTTCTGACAAATTGAGGTCACAATAACACTCTGAGTGTGACAGGCATCAGGTGACAATGCCACATGTGTTGAGACAGAAATGATATGAGAGCCACAGGCATGATGTGATAGCTATGATGTGACACTTGCCTCTTAAGACACATGGTGAGGTAACAATCACATGAGTGTTGTGACAGTTGTGATGTGACACACATAAGCAATGTGTGACAGGTGTGTGATGACAACCACATCCTGGTTGTGACCATGTGAGGTGACACAAGTGGGTTGTACCTGATGAGATATGACACTCTGACATGTGATGCGACAGATATGATGTGACACTCTGGAAGGCATTTGACACATGTGATGTGACACTCACACTCAGGGTATGACAGATGTCAGATGACACACCCACATGGGCTGAGACAGAAGTGACGTGATAATCATAAGTGTGATGGGATAGATACGATATAATGCTTTCATGTTATGACACATGTGAGGTAACGGCCACATGGGTGTGGTGACAGTTGTGATATGACACTGATAAGAGGCTTGTGACAGATGTGTGGTGACAATCATATGCCAGTGGTGAACACATGAGGTGACAAATGGGTGGTGATGGATGTGACGTGACAGTCCCATATGTGATGTGACAGGGAAACATGACACTTTGTAAGGCACCTGACAAATGGGAGGTGACAAACACACTCTGGGTGTGACAGATGCCAGGTGACACTGCCACATGTGTTGAGACAGAAATGATGCGAGAGTCACAGGCACGATGTGACAGATATGATGTGACACGTGCATTCTGACATAGGAGAAGTGACAGTCACATGGGTGTTATAACAGTTTTGATGTAACACACAGAAGTATGTGTGACAGATGTGTGGTGACAATCATATGCCAATTGTGACAATGGGAGGTGACACACAACTGGGTTGGATCTGATGTGATGTGACAATCACATGTGCAATGTGACAGGTATGATGTGACAGTTGTGCGTGAAGACACATGTGAGGTGACAGTCACTTGAGCATTGTGACAGTTGTGATGTGAGACTCATAAGTGGCTTGTGACCAGTGTGTGGTGACAATCATATGCAGATTGTGACCATCTGAGATCACATACATATGGGTTTTGACTGATGTGATGTGACATGCACATGTCAGATGTGACAGGGATGATGTGACACTCCCAGAAGACGTGTGACAAGTGTGAGGTGACAATCACACTGTGGGTGTGACAGATATCAGGTGACACTGCCACGTGTGTTGAGACAGAAATGATGTGATGATCACAGGCATGATATGAGAGATATGATGTGACACTTGCATATTATAACACAGATGAGGTGACAATCACATGGGCATTGTAACAGATTTGACGTGACCCACATAAGCATGTGTGACAGATGTGTGGTGACAATAACATGTGGGTTGTGACCATGTGAGGTGACACACAAGTGGGTTGTGCCTCATGTGATATTTCACTCCCATGTGTAATGTGACAGATATGATGTGACACTCCATAACACATGTGACAAATGTGAGGTGACAATCACACTCGAGGTGTGACATATGTCAGGTGACACTGCCACATGTGTTGAAGTAGAAATGGTGTGACCAATAACAGGCACAATGTGACTGACATTTTTGGATAATTGCATGTTATGACACACATGAGGTGACAATCACTCAGGCATTATGACAGGTGTGATGTGACAATCATAAGAGGCTTGTGACAGATGTGTGGTGACAATCACATGCCAATTGTGACAGGGTGAGCTGATACACACCTGGGTTGTGCCTGAAGTTATGTGACATTCTCATGTGTAATGACATATACTGTGTGATACTCTGTAATGCATGTGACAAATGTGAGGTGACAATCACAGTCTTGGTGTGACAGATGTCATGTGACACTGCCATGTGTGTTGAGACAGAAATGGCATGACAGTCACAGGCTCAATGTGACAGATATGATGTGACAGTTGTGCATGATGACACAGAGGAGGTGACAATCACAAGGGCACAGTGACAGCAGTGATGTGACCCACATAAGCAGTGTGTGAGAAAACCCACATGCTGGTTGTGACTATGTGAGATGACACACAAGGGGCTTGTGCCTGATGTGATATGACACTGTCATGTGTGATGACAGATATGATGTGGCACTCCATAAAGCACATGACAAATGTGAGGTGACAATCACACTCTTGGTGTGACAGATGTCATGTGACACTGACATGTGTGTTGAGACAAATAGGTGACAGCCACAGGCATGATGTGACAGATATGTGACACTTGCCTGTTATGACACAGATGTGGTGACCATCACATGGGCATGGTGACAGTTTGGATGTGACACACATAAGTGGTGTGTGACAGCTGTGTGGTGTCAACCACTTGCTGGTTGTGACCATGTGAGGTGACACACAAGTGGGTTGTGCCTGATGTGCTATGACACACTCATGTGATGGGACACATATGACATGACACTCCAGAAGTCATGTGACACATGTGATGTGCTAATCACACTCTTGTTGAGACAGATGTCAGGTAACACTGCCATGTGTGTCGAGACAGAAATAGTGTGACCCTAACAGGCACAATGGGACTGAAATGTTGTGACACTTGCACATTATGACACCCATGAGGTGACAATCACACAGGCATTGGGACAGGTGTGATGTGACAATCATGAGTCTTGTGACCGATGTGTGGTGACATTGACATGCCAATTGTGACCATGTGAGGTGACACACAAGTGAATTTGGAACTGTTACGATGTGACACACGCATGTGCAATGTGACTGGTGTGATGTGACACTCCTGGGAGGCATGTGACTAATATGAGGGGACAATCACACTCTGTGTGTCACAGGAGTCAGGTGACACTCTCAAGTGTGTTGAGACCCATGTGATGTGACAATCACATGTGCAATGACACAGGTATGATGTGACCCTTGGGCATTAAGACACATGAGGTGACAAATACATGAACATTGTGACAGTTGTGATGTGACCGTCATAAGCAGCTTGTGACAGATGTGCGGTGACAATCACATGCCAGTTGTGACCATGTGAGGTGACACACAAGTGGGCTGTGCCTGATGTGATATGACACTCTCATGTGTGATGACAGATAGGATGTGTCACTCTGTAAAGCATGTGCCAAATGTGAGGTAACACACTATGGGTGTAACAGATGTCAGATGACACTGCCACATTTGTTGAGGCAGAAATGCTGTGACAATAACAGACATGATGTGACTGATATGTTATGGCACTTGCGTGTTACAACACAGGTGATGTGACAATCACATGGGCCTTGTAACAGTTTTGATGTGACACACATAAGCATGTGTGACACATGTGTGGTGATCACGTGAGGTGACACACAAATGGCTTGTGCTTGATGTGATATGACTCTCATGTGTGATGACAGGTATGATGCGATGCTCTGTAAAGCAAGTGACAATGTGAGGTGACACACAAGTTGATTGGAACTGATCTGATGTGACACACACATGTGTGATATGAGAGGTATGATGTGACACCCCTGCATGGCATGTGACTTATATGAGGTGACAATCACTCTCTGGGTGTGACACATGTCAGGAGACACTCTCATGCGTGTTGAGACAGATGTGATATGACAATCACAGGTGCAATGCGACACATATGATGGGGCATTTGCATGTTAAGATACATGTGGGATGACAACCACAGAAGCGTTGTGACAGTTGTGATGTGACAGTCATAAATGGCTTGGGACAAATGAGTGGTGACAATCGTATGCTGATTGTGACCTTCTGAGTTGACATGCATGTGGGTTGTGATGGACATGATGTGACATGCACATGTGAAGTGACAGGTATGCTGTAATGCTTCTGGAAGTCTTCTGACAAATTGAGGTCACAATAACACTCTGAGTGTGACAGGTATCAGGTGACAATGCCACATGTGTTGAGACAGAAATGATATGAGAGCCACAGGCATGATGTGATAGCTATGATGTGACACTTGCCTGTTAAGACACATGGTGAGGTAACAATCACATGAGTGTTGTGACAGTTGTGATGTGACACACATAAGCAATGTGTGACAGGTGTGTGATGACAACCACATGCTGGTTGTGACCATGTGAGGTGACACAAGTGGGTTGTACCTGATGAGATATGACACTCTCACATGTGATGCGACAGATATGATGTGACACTCTGGAAGGCATTTGACACATGTGATGTGACACTCACACTCAGGGTATGACAGATGTCAGATGACACACCCACATGGGCTGAGACAGAAGTGACGTGATAATCATAAGTGTGATGGGATAGATACGATATAATGCTTTCATGTTATGACACATGTGAGGTAACGGCCACATGGGTGTGGTGACAGTTGTGATATGACACTGATAAGAGGCTTGTGACATATGTGTGGTGACAATCATATGCCAGTGGTGAACACATGAGGTGACAAATGGGTGGTGATGGATGTGACGTGACAGTCCCATATGTGATGTGACAGGGAAACATGACACTTTGTAAGGCACCTGACAAATGGGAGGTGACAAACACACTCTGGGTGTGACAGATGCCAGGTGACACTGCCACATGTGTTGAGACAGAAATGATGCGAGAGTCACAGGCACGATGTGACAGCTATGATGTGACACGTGCATTCTGACATAGGAGAAGTGACAGTCACATGGGTGTTATAACAGTTTTGATGTAACACACAGAAGTATGTGTGACAGATGTGTGGTGACAATCATATGCCAATTGTGACAATGGGAGGTGACACACAACTGGGTTGGATCTGATGTGATGTGACAATCACATGTGCAATGTGACAGGTATGATGTGACAGTTGTGCGTGAAGACACATGTGAGGTGACAGTCACTTGAGCATTGTGACAGTTGTGATGTGAGACTCATAAGTGGCTTGTGACCAGTGTGTGGTGACAATCATATGCAGATTGTGACCATCTGAGATCACATACATATGGGTTTTGACTGATGTGATGTGACATGCACATGTCAGATGTGACAGGGATGATGTGACACTCCCAGAAGACGTGTGACAAGTGTGAGGTGACAATCACACTGTGGGTGTGACAGATATCAGGTGACACTGCCATGTGTGTTGAGACAGAAATGATGTGATGATCACAGGCATGATATGAGAGATATGATGTGACACTTGCATATTATAACACAGATGAGGTGACAATCACATGGGCATTGTAACAGATTTGACGTGACCCACATAAGCATGTGTGACAGATGTGTGGTGACAATAACATGTGGGTTGTGACCATGTGAGGTGACACACAAGTGGGTTGTGCCTCATGTGATATTTCACTCCCATGTGTAATGTGACAGATATGATGTGACACTCCATAACACATGTGACAAATGTGAGGTGACAATCACACTCGAGGTGTGACATATGTCAGGTGACACTGCCACATGTGTTGAAGTAGAAATGGTGTGACCAATAACAGGCACAATGTGACTGACATTTTTGGATAATTGCATGTTATGACACACATGAGGTGACAATCACTCAGGCATTATGACAGGTGTGATGTGACAATCATAAGAGGCTTGTGACAGATGTGTGGTGACAATCACATGCCAATTGTGACAGGGTGAGCTGATACACACCTGGGTTGTGCCTGAAGTTATGTGACATTCTCATGTGTAATGACATATACTGTGTGATACTCTGTAATGCATGTGACAAATGTGAGGTGACAATCACAGTCTTGGTGTGACAGATGTCATGTGACACTGCCATGTGTGTTGAGACAGAAATGGCATGACAGTCACAGGCTCAATGTGACAGATATGATGTGACAGTTGTGCATGATGACACAGAGGAGGTGACAATCACAAGGGCACAGTGACAGCAGTGATGTGACCCACAGAAGCAGTGTGTGTGAAAACCCACATGCTGGTTGTGACTATGTGAGATGACACACAAGGGGCTTGTGCCTGATGTGATATGACACTGTCATGTGTGATGACAGATATGATGTGACACTCCATAAAGCACATGACAAATGTGAGGTGACAATCACACTCTTGGTGTGACAGATGTCATGTGACACTGACATGTGTGTTGAGACAAATAGGTGACAGCCACAGGCATGATGTGACAGATATGTGACACTTGCCTGTTATGACACAGATGAGGTGACAATCACATGGGCATGGTGACAGTTTGGATGTGACACACATAAGTGGTGTGTGACAGCTGTGTGGTGTCAACCACTTGCTGGTTGTGACCATGTGAGGTGACACACAAGTGGGTTGTGCCTGATGTGCTATGACACACTCATGTGATGGGACACATATGACATGACACTCCAGAAGTCATGTGACAAATGTGATGTGCTAATCACACTCTTGTTGAGACAGATGTCAGGTAACACTGCCATGTGTGTCGAGACAGAAATAGTGTGACCCTAACAGGCACAATGGGACTGAAATGTTGTGACACTTGCACATTATGACACCCATGAGGTGACAATCACACAGGCATTGGGACAGGTGTGATGTGACAATCATGAGTCTTGTGACCGATGTGTGGTGACATTGACATGCCAATTGTGACCATGTGGGGTGACACACAAGTGAATTTGGAACTGTTGTGATGTGACACACGCATGTGCAATGTGACTGGTGTGATGTGACACTCCTGGGAGGCATGTGACTAATATGAGGGGACAATCACACTCTGTGTGTCACAGGAGTCAGGTGACACTCTCAAGTGTGTTGAGACCCATGTGATGTGACAATCACATGTGCAATGACACAGGTATGATGTGACCCTTGGGCATTAAGACACATGAGGTGACAAATACATGAACATTGTGACAGTTGTGATGTGACCATCATAAGCAGCTTGTGACAGATGTGCGGTGACAATCACATGCCAGTTGTGACCATGTGAGGTGACACACAAGTGGGCTGTGCCTGATGTGATATGACACTCTCATGTGTGATGACAGATAGGATGTGTCACTCTGTAAAGCATGTGCCAAATGTGAGGTAACACACTATGGGTGTAACAGATGTCAGATGACACTGCCACATTTGTTGAGGCAGAAATGCTGTGACAATAACAGACATGATGTGACTGATATGTTATGGCACTTGCGTGTTACAACACAGGTGATGTGACAATCACATGGGCCTTGTAACAGTTTTGATGTGACACACATAAGCATGTGTGACACATGTGTGGTGATCACGTGAGGTGACACACAAATGGCTTGTGCTTGATGTGATATGACTCTCATGTGTGATGACAGGTATGATGCGATGCTCTGTAAAGCAAGTGACAATGTGAGGTGACACACAAGTTGATTGGAACTGATCTGATGTGACACACACATGTGTGATATGAGAGGTATGATGTGACACTCCTGCATGGCATGTGACTTATATGAGGTGACAATCACTCTCTGGGTGTGACACATGTCAGGAGACACTCTCATGCATGTTGAGACAGATGTGATATGACAATCACAGGTGCAATGCGACACATATGATGGGGCATTTGCATGTTAAGATACATGTGGGATGACAACCACAGAAGCGTTGTGACAGTTGTGATGTGACAATCATAAATGGCTTGGGACAAATGAGTGGTGACAATCGTATGCTGATTGTGACCTTCTGAGTTGACATGCATGTGGGTTGTGATGGACATGATGTGACATGCACATGTGAAGTGACAGGTATGCTGTAATGCTTCTGGAAGTCTTCTGACAAATTGAGGTCACAATAACACTCTGAGTGTGACAGGTATCAGGTGACAATGCCACATGTGTTGAGACAGAAATGATATGAGAGCCACAGGCATGATGTGATAGCTATGATGTGACACTTGCCTCTTAAGACACATGGTGAGGTAACAATCACATGAGTGTTGTGACAGTTGTGATGTGACACACATAAGCAATGTGTGACAGGTGTGTGATGACAACCACATGCTGGTTGTGACCATGTGAGGTGACACAAGTGGGTTGTACCTGATGAGATATGACACTCTCACATGTGATGCGACAGATATGATGTGACACTCTGGAAGGCATTTGACACATGTGATGTGACACTCACACTCAGGGTATGACAGATGTCAGATGACACACCCACATGGGCTGAGACAGAAGTGACGTGATAATCATAAGTGTGATGGGATAGATACGATATAATGCTTTCATGTTATGACACATGTGAGGTAACGGCCACATGGGTGTGGTGACAGTTGTGATATGACACTGATAAGAGGCTTGTGACAGATGTGTGGTGACAATCATATGCCAGTGGTGAACACATGAGGTGACAAATGGGTGGTGATGGATGTGACGTGACAGTCCCATATGTGATGTGACAGGGAAACATGACACTTTGTAAGGCACCTGACAAATGGGAGGTGACAAACACACTCTGGGTGTGACAGATGCCAGGTGACACTGCCACATGTGTTGAGACAGAAATGATGCGAGAGTCACAGGCACGATGTGACAGCTATGATGTGACACGTGCATTCTGACATAGGAGAAGTGACAGTCACATGGGTGTTATAACAGTTTTGATGTAACACACAGAAGTATGTGTGACAGATGTGTGGTGACAATCATATGCCAATTGTGACAATGGGAGGTGACACACAACTGGGTTGGATCTGATGTGATGTGACAATCACATGTGCAATGTGACAGGTATGATGTGACAGTTGTGCGTGAAGACACATGTGAGGTGACAGTCACTTGAGCATTGTGACAGTTGTGATGTGAGACTCATAAGTGGCTTGTGACCAGTGTGTGGTGACAATCATATGCAGATTGTGACCATCTGAGATCACATACATATGGGTTTTGACTGATGTGATGTGACATGCACATGTCAGAGGTGACAGGGATGATGTGACACTCCCAGAAGACGTGTGACAAGTGTGAGGTGACAATCACACTGTGGGTGTGACAGATATCAGGTGACACTGCCACGTGTGTTGAGACAGAAATGATGTGATGATCACAGGCATGATATGAGAGATATGATGTGACACTTGCATATTATAACACAGATGAGGTGACAATCACATGGGCATTGTAACAGATTTGACGTGACCCACATAAGCATGTGTGACAGATGTGTGGTGACAATAACATGTGGGTTGTGACCATGTGAGGTGACACACAAGTGGGTTGTGCCTCATGTGATATTTCACTCCCATGTGTAATGTGACAGATATGATGTGACACTCCATAACACATGTGACAAATGTGAGGTGACAATCACACTCGAGGTGTGACATATGTCAGGTGACACTGCCACATGTGTTGAAGTAGAAGTGGTGTGACCAATAACAGGCACAATGTGACTGACATTTTTGGATAATTGCATGTTATGACACACATGAGGTGACAATCACTCAGGCATTATGACAGGTGTGATGTGACAATCATAAGAGGCTTGTGACAGATGTGTGGTGACAATCACATGCCAATTGTGACAGGGTGAGCTGATACACACCTGGGTTGTGCCTGAAGTTATGTGACATTCTCATGTGTAATGACATATACTGTGTGATACTCTGTAATGCATGTGACAAATGTGAGGTGACAATCACAGTCTTGGTGTGACAGATGTCATGTGACACTGCCATGTGTGTTGAGACAGAAATGGCATGACAGTCACAGGCTCAATGTGACAGATATGATGTGACAGTTGTGCATGATGACACAGAGGAGGTGACAATCACAAGGGCACAGTGACAGCAGTGATGTGACCCACAGAAGCAGTGTGTGTGAAAACCCACATGCTGGTTGTGACTATGTGAGATGACACACAAGGGGCTTGTGCCTGATGTGATATGACACTGTCATGTGTGATGACAGATATGATGTGACACTCCATAAAGCACATGACAAATGTGAGGTGACAATCACACTCTTGGTGTGACAGATGTCATGTGACACTGACATGTGTGTTGAGACAAATAGGTGACAGCCACAGGCATGATGTGACAGATATGTGACACTTGCCTGTTATGACACAGATGAGGTGACAATCACATGGGCATGGTGACAGTTTGGATGTGACACACATAAGTGGTGTGTGACAGCTGTGTGGTGTCAACCACTTGCTGGTTGTGACCATGTGAGGTGACACACAAGTGGGTTGTGCCTGATGTGCTATGACACACTCATGTGATGGGACACATATGACATGACACTCCAGAAGTCATGTGACAAATGTGATGTGCTAATCACACTCTTGTTGAGACAGATGTCAGGTAACACTGCCATGTGTGTCGAGACAGAAATAGTGTGACCCTAACAGGCACAATGGGACTGAAATGTTGTGACACTTGCACATTATGACACCCATGAGGTGACAATCACACAGGCATTGGGACAGGTGTGATGTGACAATCATGAGTCTTGTGACCGATGTGTGGTGACATTGACATGCCAATTGTGACCATGTGGGGTGACACACAAGTGAATTTGGAACTGTTGTGATGTGACACACGCATGTGCAATGTGACTGGTGTGATGTGACACTCCTGGGAGGCATGTGACTAATATGAGGGGACAATCACACTCTGTGTGTCACAGGAGTCAGGTGACACTCTCAAGTGTGTTGAGACCCATGTGATGTGACAATCACATGTGCAATGACACAGGTATGATGTGACCCTTGGGCATTAAGACACATGAGGTGACAAATACATGAACATTGTGACAGTTGTGATGTGACCGTCATAAGCAGCTTGTGACAGATGTGCGGTGACAATCACATGCCAGTTGTGACCATGTGAGGTGACACACAAGTGGGCTGTGCCTGATGTGATATGACACTCTCATGTGTGATGACAGATAGGATGTGTCACTCTGTAAAGCATGTGCCAAATGTGAGGTAACACACTATGGGTGTAACAGATGTCAGATGACACTGCCACATTTGTTGAGGCAGAAATGCTGTGACAATAACAGACATGATGTGACTGATATGTTATGGCACTTGCGTGTTACAACACAGGTGATGTGACAATCACATGGGCCTTGTAACAGTTTTGATGTGACACACATAAGCATGTGTGACACATGTGTGGTGATCACGTGAGGTGACACACAAATGGCTTGTGCTTGATGTGATATGACTCTCATGTGTGATGACAGGTATGATGCGATGCTCTGTAAAGCAAGTGACAATGTGAGGTGACACACAAGTTGATTGGAACTGATCTGATGTGACACACACATGTGTGATATGAGAGGTATGATGTGACACCCCTGCATGGCATGTGACTTATATGAGGTGACACTCACTCTCTGGGTGTGACACATGTCAGGAGACACTCTCATGCATGTTGAGACAGATGTGATATGACAATCACAGGTGCAATGCGACACATATGATGGGGCATTTGCATGTTAAGATACATGTGGGATGACAACCACAGAAGCGTTGTGACAGTTGTGATGTGACAATCATAAATGGCTTGGGACAAATGAGTGGTGACAATCGTATGCTGATTGTGACCTTCTGAGTTGACATGCATGTGGGTTGTGATGGACATGATGTGACATGCACATGTGAAGTGACAGGTATGCTGTAATGCTTCTGGAAGTCTTCTGACAAATTGAGGTCACAATAACACTCTGAGTGTGACAGGCATCAGGTGACAATGCCACATGTGTTGAGACAGAAATGATATGAGAGCCACAGGCATGATGTGATAGCTATGATGTGACACTTGCCTGTTAAGACACATGGTGAGGTAACAATCACATGAGTGTTGTGACAGTTGTGATGTGACACACATAAGCAATGTGTGACAGGTGTGTGATGACAACCACATGCTGGTTGTGACCATGTGAGGTGACACAAGTGGGTTGTACCTGATGAGATATGACACTCTCACATGTGATGCGACAGATATGATGTGACACTCTGGAAGGCATTTGACACATGTGATGTGACACTCACACTCAGGGTATGACAGATGTCAGATGACACACCCACATGGGCTGAGACAGAAGTGACGTGATAATCATAAGTGTGATGGGATAGATACGATATAATGCTTTCATGTTATGACACATGTGAGGTAACGGCCACATGGGTGTGGTGACAGTTGTGATATGACACTGATAAGAGGCTTGTGACAGATGTGTGGTGACAATCATATGCCAGTGGTGAACACATGAGGTGACAAATGGGTGGTGATGGATGTGACGTGACAGTCCCATATGTGATGTGACAGGGAAACATGACACTTTGTAAGGCACCTGACAAATGGGAGGTGACAAACACACTCTGGGTGTGACAGATGCCAGGTGACACTGCCACATGTGTTGAGACAGAAATGATGCGAGAGTCACAGGCACGATGTGACAGATATGATGTGACACGTGCATTCTGACATAGGAGAAGTGACAGTCACATGGGTGTTATAACAGTTTTGATGTAACACACAGAAGTATGTGTGACAGATGTGTGGTGACAATCATATGCCAATTGTGACAATGGGAGGTGACACACAACTGGGTTGGATCTGATGTGATGTGACAATCACATGTGCAATGTGACAGGTATGATGTGACAGTTGTGCGTGAAGACACATGTGAGGTGACAGTCACTTGAGCATTGTGACAGTTGTGATGTGAGACTCATAAGTGGCTTGTGACCAGTGTGTGGTGACAATCATATGCAGATTGTGACCATCTGAGATCACATACATATGGGTTTTGACTGATGTGATGTGACATGCACATGTCAGATGTGACAGGGATGATGTGACACTCCCAGAAGACGTGTGACAAGTGTGAGGTGACAATCACACTGTGGGTGTGACAGATATCAGGTGACACTGCCATGTGTGTTGAGACAGAAATGATGTGATGATCACAGGCATGATATGAGAGATATGATGTGACACTTGCATATTATAACACAGATGAGGTGACAATCACATGGGCATTGTAACAGATTTGACGTGACCCACATAAGCATGTGTGACAGATGTGTGGTGACAATAACATGTGGGTTGTGACCATGTGAGGTGACACACAAGTGGGTTGTGCCTCATGTGATATTTCACTCCCATGTGTAATGTGACAGATATGATGTGACACTCCATAACACATGTGACAAATGTGAGGTGACAATCACACTCGAGGTGTGACATATGTCAGGTGACACTGCCACATGTGTTGAAGTAGAAATGGTGTGACCAATAACAGGCACAATGTGACTGACATTTTTGGATAATTGCATGTTATGACACACATGAGGTGACAATCACTCAGGCATTATGACAGGTGTGATGTGACAATCATAAGAGGCTTGTGACAGATGTGTGGTGACAATCACATGCCAATTGTGACAGGGTGAGCTGATACACACGTGGGTTGTGCCTGAAGTTATGTGACATTCTCATGTGTAATGACATATACTGTGTGATACTCTGTAATGCATGTGACAAATGTGAGGTGACAATCACAGTCTTGGTGTGACAGATGTCATGTGACACTGCCATGTGTGTTGAGACAGAAATGGCATGACAGTCACAGGCTCAATGTGACAGATATGATGTGACAGTTGTGCATGATGACACAGAGGAGGTGACAATCACAAGGGCACAGTGACAGCAGTGATGTGACCCACATAAGCAGTGTGTGAGAAAACCCACATGCTGGTTGTGACTATGTGAGATGACACACAAGGGGCTTGTGCCTGATGTGATATGACACTGTCATGTGTGATGACAGATATGATGTGGCACTCCATAAAGCACATGACAAATGTGAGGTGACAATCACACTCTTGGTGTGACAGATGTCATGTGACACTGACATGTGTGTTGAGACAAATAGGTGACAGCCACAGGCATGATGTGACAGATATGTGACACTTGCCTGTTATGACACAGATGAGGTGACCATCACATGGGCATGGTGACAGTTTGGATGTGACACACATAAGTGGTGTGTGACAGCTGTGTGGTGTCAACCACTTGCTGGTTGTGACCATGTGAGGTGACACACAAGTGGGTTGTGCCTGATGTGCTATGACACACTCATGTGATGGGACACATATGACATGACACTCCAGAAGTCATGTGACACATGTGATGTGCTAATCACACTCTTGTTGAGACAGATGTCAGGTAACACTGCCATGTGTGTCGAGACAGAAATAGTGTGACCCTAACAGGCACAATGTGACTGAAATGTTGTGACACTTGCACATTATGACACCCATGAGGTGACAATCACACAGGCATTGGGACAGGTGTGATGTGACAATCATGAGTCTTGTGACAGATGTGTGGTGACATTGACATGCCAATTGTGACCATGTGAGGTGACACACAAGTGAATTTGGAACTGTTACGATGTGACACACGCATGTGCAATGTGACTGGTGTGATGTGACACTCCTGGGAGGCATGTGACTAATATGAGGGGACAATCACACTCTGTGTGTCACAGGAGTCAGGTGACACTCTCAAGTGTGTTGAGACCCATGTGATGTGACAATCACATGTGCAATGACACAGGTATGATGTGACCTTTGGGCATTAAGACACATGAGGTGACAAATACATGAATATTGTGACAGTTGTGATGTGACCATCATAAGCAGCTTGTGACAGATGTGCGGTGACAATCACATGCCAGTTGTGACCATGTGAGGTGACACACAAGTGGGCTGTGCCTGATGTGATATGACACTCTCATGTGTGATGACAGATAGGATGTGTCACTCTGTAAAGCATGTGCCAAATGTGAGGTAACACACTATGGGTGTAACAGATGTCAGATGACACTGCCACATTTGTTGAGGCAGAAATGCTGTGACAATAACAGACATGATGTGACTGATATGTTATGGCACTTGCGTGTTACAACACAGGTGATGTGACAATCACATGGGCCTTGTAACAGTTTTGATGTGACACACATAAGCATGTGTGACACATGTGTGGTGATCACGTGAGGTGACACACAAATGGCTTGTGCTTGATGTGATATGACTCTCATGTGTGATGACAGGTATGATGCGATGCTCTGTAAAGCAAGTGACAATGTGAGGTGACACACAAGTTGATTGGAACTGATCTGATGTGACACACACATGTGTGATATGAGAGGTATGATGTGACACTCCTGCATGGCATGTGACTTATATGAGGTGACAATCACTCTCTGGGTGTGACACATGTCAGGAGACACTCTCATGCGTGTTGAGACAGATGTGATATGACAATCACAGGTGCAATGCGACACATATGATGGGGCATTTGCATGTTAAGATACATGTGGGATGACAACCACAGAAGCGTTGTGACAGTTGTGATGTGACAGTCATAAATGGCTTGGGACAAATGAGTGGTGACAATCGTATGCTGATTGTGACCTTCTGAGTTGACATGCATGTGGGTTGTGATGGACATGATGTGACATGCACATGTGAAGTGACAGGTATGCTGTAATGCTTCTGGAAGTCTTCTGACAAATTGAGGTCACAATAACACTCTGAGTGTGACAGGTATCAGGTGACAATGCCACATGTGTTGAGACAGAAATGATATGAGAGCCACAGGCATGATGTGATAGCTATGATGTGACACTTGCCTGTTAAGACACATGGTGAGGTAACAATCACATGAGTGTTGTGACAGTTGTGATGTGACACACATAAGCAATGTGTGACAGGTGTGTGATGACAACCACATGCTGGTTGTGACCATGTGAGGTGACACAAGTGGGTTGTACCTGATGAGATATGACACTCTCACATGTGATGCGACAGATATGATGTGACACTCTGGAAGGCATTTGACACATGTGATGTGACACTCACACTCAGGGTATGACAGATGTCAGATGACACACCCACATGGGCTGAGACAGAAGTGACGTGATAATCATAAGTGTGATGGGATAGATACGATATAATGCTTTCATGTTATGACACATGTGAGGTAACGGCCACATGGGTGTGGTGACAGTTGTGATATGACACTGATAAGAGGCTTGTGACAGATGTGTGGTGACAATCATATGCCAGTGGTGAACACATGAGGTGACAAATGGGTGGTGATGGATGTGACGTGACAGTCCCATATGTGATGTGACAGGGAAACATGACACTTTGTAAGGCACCTGACAAATGGGAGGTGACAAACACACTCTGGGTGTGACAGATGCCAGGTGACACTGCCACATGTGTTGAGACAGAAATGATGCGAGAGTCACAGGCACGATGTGACAGATATGATGTGACACGTGCATTCTGACATAGGAGAAGTGACAGTCACATGGGTGTTATAACAGTTTTGATGTAACACACAGAAGTATGTGTGACAGATGTGTGGTGACAATCATATGCCAATTGTGACAATGGGAGGTGACACACAACTGGGTTGGATCTGATGTGATGTGACAATCACATGTGCAATGTGACAGGTATGATGTGACAGTTGTGCGTGAAGACACATGTGAGGTGACAGTCACTTGAGCATTGTGACAGTTGTGATGTGAGACTCATAAGTGGCTTGTGACCAGTGTGTGGTGACAATCATATGCAGATTGTGACCATCTGAGATCACATACATATGGGTTTTGACTGATGTGATGTGACCTGCACATGTCAGATGTGACAGGGATGATGTGACACTCCCAGAAGACGTGTGACAAGTGTGAGGTGACAATCACACTGTGGGTGTGACAGATATCAGGTGACACTGCCACGTGTGTTGAGACAGAAATGATGTGATGATCACAGGCATGATATGAGAGATATGATGTGACACTTGCATATTATAACACAGATGAGGTGACAATCACATGGGCATTGTAACAGATTTGACGTGACCCACATAAGCATGTGTGACAGATGTGTGGTGACAATAACATGTGGGTTGTGACCATGTGAGGTGACACACAAGTGGGTTGTGCCTCATGTGATATTTCACTCCCATGTGTAATGTGACAGATATGATGTGACACTCCATAACACATGTGACAAATGTGAGGTGACAATCACACTCGAGGTGTGACATATGTCAGGTGACACTGCCACATGTGTTGAAGTAGAAATGGTGTGACCAATAACAGGCACAATGTGACTGACATTTTTGGATAATTGCATGTTATGACACACATGAGGTGACAATCACTCAGGCATTATGACAGGTGTGATGTGACAATCATAAGAGGCTTGTGACAGATGTGTGGTGACAATCACATGCCAATTGTGACAGGGTGAGCTGATACACACCTGGGTTGTGCCTGAAGTTATGTGACATTCTCATGTGTAATGACATATACTGTGTGATACTCTGTAATGCATGTGACAAATGTGAGGTGACAATCACAGTCTTGGTGTGACAGATGTAATGTGACACTGCCATGTGTGTTGAGACAGAAATGGCATGACAGTCACAGGCTCAATGTGACAGATATGATGTGACAGTTGTGCATGATGACACAGAGGAGGTGACAATCACAAGGGCACAGTGACAGCAGTGATGTGACCCACAGAAGCAGTGTGTGTGAAAACCCACATGCTGGTTGTGACTATGTGAGATGACACACAAGGGGCTTGTGCCTGATGTGATATGACACTGTCATGTGTGATGACAGATATGATGTGACACTCCATAAAGCACATGACAAATGTGAGGTGACAATCACACTCTTGGTGTGACAGATGTCATGTGACACTGACATGTGTGTTGAGACAAATAGGTGACAGCCACAGGCATGATGTGACAGATATGTGACACTTGCCTGTTATGACACAGATGAGGTGACAATCACATGGGCATGGTGACAGTTTGGATGTGACACACATAAGTGGTGTGTGACAGCTGTGTGGTGTCAACCACTTGCTGGTTGTGACCATGTGAGGTGACACACAAGTGGGTTGTGCCTGATGTGCTATGACACACTCATGTGATGGGACACATATGACATGACACTCCAGAAGTCATGTGACAAATGTGATGTGCTAATCACACTCTTGTTGAGACAGATGTCAGGTAACACTGCCATGTGTGTCGAGACAGAAATAGTGTGACCCTAACAGGCACAATGGGACTGAAATGTTGTGACACTTGCACATTATGACACCCATGAGGTGACAATCACACAGGCATTGGGACAGGTGTGATGTGACAATCATGAGTCTTGTGACCGATGTGTGGTGACATTGACATGCCAATTGTGACCATGTGGGGTGACACACAAGTGAATTTGGAACTGTTGTGATGTGACACACGCATGTGCAATGTGACTGGTGTGATGTGACACTCCTGGGAGGCATGTGACTAATATGAGGGGACAATCACACTCTGTGTGTCACAGGAGTCAGGTGACACTCTCAAGTGTGTTGAGACCCATGTGATGTGACAATCACATGTGCAATGACACAGGTATGATGTGACCCTTGGGCATTAAGACACATGAGGTGACAAATACATGAACATTGTGACAGTTGTGATGTGACCGTCATAAGCAGCTTGTGACAGATGTGCGGTGACAATCACATGCCAGTTGTGACCATGTGAGGTGACACACAAGTGGGCTGTGCCTGATGTGATATGACACTCTCATGTGTGATGACAGATAGGATGTGTCACTCTGTAAAGCATGTGCCAAATGTGAGGTAACACACTATGGGTGTAACAGATGTCAGATGACACTGCCACATTTGTTGAGGCAGAAATGCTGTGACAATAACAGACATGATGTGACTGATATGTTATGGCACTTGCGTGTTACAACACAGGTGATGTGACAATCACATGGGCCTTGTAACAGTTTTGATGTGACACACATAAGCATGTGTGACACATGTGTGGTGATCACGTGAGGTGACACACAAATGGCTTGTGCTTGATGTGATATGACTCTCATGTGTGATGACAGGTATGATGCGATGCTCTGTAAAGCAAGTGACAATGTGAGGTGACACACAAGTTGATTGGAACTGATCTGATGTGACACACACATGTGTGATATGAGAGGTATGATGTGACACTCCTGCATGGCATGTGACTTATATGAGGTGACAATCACTCTCTGGGTGTGACACATGTCAGGAGACACTCTCATGCATGTTGAGACAGATGTGATATGACAATCACAGGTGCAATGCGACACATATGATGGGGCATTTGCATGTTAAGATACATGTGGGATGACAACCACAGAAGCGTTGTGACAGTTGTGATGTGACAATCATAAATGGCTTGGGACAAATGAGTGGTGACAATCGTATGCTGATTGTGACCTTCTGAGTTGACATGCATGTGGGTTGTGATGGACATGATGTGACATGCACATGTGAAGTGACAGGTATGCTGTAATGCTTCTGGAAGTCTTCTGACAAATTGAGGTCACAATAACACTCTGAGTGTGACAGGTATCAGGTGACAATGCCACATGTGTTGAGACAGAAATGATATGAGAGCCACAGGCATGATGTGATAGCTATGATGTGACACTTGCCTGTTAAGACACATGGTGAGGTAACAATCACATGAGTGTTGTGACAGTTGTGATGTGACACACATAAGCAATGTGTGACAGGTGTGTGATGACAACCACATGCTGGTTGTGACCATGTGAGGTGACACAAGTGGGTTGTACCTGATGAGATATGACACTCTCACATGTGATGCGACAGATATGATGTGACACTCTGGAAGGCATTTGACACATGTGATGTGACACTCACACTCAGGGTATGACAGATGTCAGATGACACACCCACATGGGCTGAGACAGAAGTGACGTGATAATCATAAGTGTGATGGGATAGATACGATATAATGCTTTCATGTTATGACACATGTGAGGTAACGGCCACATGGGTGTGGTGACAGTTGTGATATGACACTGATAAGAGGCTTGTGACAGATGTGTGGTGACAATCATATGCCAGTGGTGAACACATGAGGTGACAAATGGGTGGTGATGGATGTGACGTGACAGTCCCATATGTGATGTGACAGGGAAACATGACACTTTGTAAGGCACCTGACAAATGGGAGGTGACAAACACACTCTGGGTGTGACAGATGCCAGGTGACACTGCCACATGTGTTGAGACAGAAATGATGCGAGAGTCACAGGCACGATGTGACAGATATGATGTGACACGTGCATTCTGACATAGGAGAAGTGACAGTCACATGGGTGTTATAACAGTTTTGATGTAACACACAGAAGTATGTGTGACAGATGTGTGGTGACAATCATATGCCAATTGTGACAATGGGAGGTGACACACAACTGGGTTGGATCTGATGTGATGTGACAATCACATGTGCAATGTGACAGGTATGATGTGACAGTTGTGCGTGAAGACACATGTGAGGTGACAGTCACTTGAGCATTGTGACAGTTGTGATGTGAGACTCATAAGTGGCTTGTGACCAGTGTGTGGTGACAATCATATGCAGATTGTGACCATCTGAGATCACATACATATGGGTTTTGACTGATGTGATGTGACCTGCACATGTCAGATGTGACAGGGATGATGTGACACTCCCAGAAGACGTGTGACAAGTGTGAGGTGACAATCACACTGTGGGTGTGACAGATATCAGGTGACACTGCCACGTGTGTTGAGACAGAAATGATGTGATGATCACAGGCATGATATGAGAGATATGATGTGACACTTGCATATTATAACACAGATGAGGTGACAATCACATGGGCATTGTAACAGATTTGACGTGACCCACATAAGCATGTGTGACAGATGTGTGGTGACAATAACATGTGGGTTGTGACCATGTGAGGTGACACACAAGTGGGTTGTGCCTCATGTGATATTTCACTCCCATGTGTAATGTGACAGATATGATGTGACACTCCATAACACATGTGACAAATGTGAGGTGACAATCACACTCGAGGTGTGACATATGTCAGGTGACACTGCCACATGTGTTGAAGTAGAAGTGGTGTGACCAATAACAGGCACAATGTGACTGACATTTTTGGATAATTGCATGTTATGACACACATGAGGTGACAATCACTCAGGCATTATGACAGGTGTGATGTGACAATCATAAGAGGCTTGTGACAGATGTGTGGTGACAATCACATGCCAATTGTGACAGGGTGAGCTGATACACACGTGGGTTGTGCCTGAAGTTATGTGACATTCTCATGTGTAATGACATATACTGTGTGATACTCTGTAATGCATGTGACAAATGTGAGGTGACAATCACAGTCTTGGTGTGACAGATGTCATGTGACACTGCCATGTGTGTTGAGACAGAAATGGCATGACAGTCACAGGCTCAATGTGACAGATATGATGTGACAGTTGTGCATGATGACACAGAGGAGGTGACAATCACAAGGGCACAGTGACAGCAGTGATGTGACCCACAGAAGCAGTGTGTGTGAAAACCCACATGCTGGTTGTGACTATGTGAGATGACACACAAGGGGCTTGTGCCTGATGTGATATGACACTGTCATGTGTGATGACAGATATGATGTGACACTCCATAAAGCACATGACAAATGTGAGGTGACAATCACACTCTTGGTGTGACAGATGTCATGTGACACTGACATGTGTGTTGAGACAAATAGGTGACAGCCACAGGCATGATGTGACAGATATGTGACACTTGCCTGTTATGACACAGATGAGGTGACAATCACATGGGCATGGTGACAGTTTGGATGTGACACACATAAGTGGTGTGTGACAGCTGTGTGGTGTCAACCACTTGCTGGTTGTGACCATGTGAGGTGACACACAAGTGGGTTGTGCCTGATGTGCTATGACACACTCATGTGATGGGACACATATGACATGACACTCCAGAAGTCATGTGACAAATGTGATGTGCTAATCACACTCTTGTTGAGACAGATGTCAGGTAACACTGCCATGTGTGTCGAGACAGAAATAGTGTGACCCTAACAGGCACAATGGGACTGAAATGTTGTGACACTTGCACATTATGACACCCATGAGGTGACAATCACACAGGCATTGGGACAGGTGTGATGTGACAATCATGAGTCTTGTGACCGATGTGTGGTGACATTGACATGCCAATTGTGACCATGTGGGGTGACACACAAGTGAATTTGGAACTGTTGTGATGTGACACACGCATGTGCAATGTGACTGGTGTGATGTGACACTCCTGGGAGGCATGTGACTAATATGAGGGGACAATCACACTCTGTGTGTCACAGGAGTCAGGTGACACTCTCAAGTGTGTTGAGACCCATGTGATGTGACAATCACATGTGCAATGACACAGGTATGATGTGACCCTTGGGCATTAAGACACATGAGGTGACAAATACATGAACATTGTGACAGTTGTGATGTGACCGTCATAAGCAGCTTGTGACAGATGTGCGGTGACAATCACATGCCAGTTGTGACCATGTGAGGTGACACACAAGTGGGCTGTGCCTGATGTGATATGACACTCTCATGTGTGATGACAGATAGGATGTGTCACTCTGTAAAGCATGTGCCAAATGTGAGGTAACACACTATGGGTGTAACAGATGTCAGATGACACTGCCACATTTGTTGAGGCAGAAATGCTGTGACAATAACAGACATGATGTGACTGATATGTTATGGCACTTGCGTGTTACAACACAGGTGATGTGACAATCACATGGGCCTTGTAACAGTTTTGATGTGACACACATAAGCATGTGTGACACATGTGTGGTGATCACATGAGGTGACACACAAATGGCTTGTGCTTGATGTGATATGACTCTCATGTGTGATGACAGGTATGATGCGATGCTCTGTAAAGCAAGTGACAATGTGAGGTGACACACAAGTTGATTGGAACTGATCTGATGTGACACACACATGTGTGATATGAGAGGTATGATGTGACACCCCTGCATGGCATGTGACTTATATGAGGTGACACTCACTCTCTGGGTGTGACACATGTCAGGAGACACTCTCATGCATGTTGAGACAGATGTGATATGACAATCACAGGTGCAATGCGACACATATGATGGGGCATTTGCATGTTAAGATACATGTGGGATGACAACCACAGAAGCGTTGTGACAGTTGTGATGTGACAATCATAAATGGCTTGGGACAAATGAGTGGTGACAATCGTATGCTGATTGTGACCTTCTGAGTTGACATGCATGTGGGTTGTGATGGACATGATGTGACATGCACATGTGAAGTGACAGGTATGCTGTAATGCTTCTGGAAGTCTTCTGACAAATTGAGGTCACAATAACACTCTGAGTGTGACAGGTATCAGGTGACAATGCCACATGTGTTGAGACAGAAATGATATGAGAGCCACAGGCATGATGTGATAGCTATGATGTGACACTTGCCTCTTAAGACACATGGTGAGGTAACAATCACATGAGTGTTGTGACAGTTGTGATGTGACACACATAAGCAATGTGTGACAGGTGTGTGATGACAACCACATGCTGGTTGTGACCATGTGAGGTGACACAAGTGGGTTGTACCTGATGAGATATGACACTCTCACATGTGATGCGACAGATATGATGTGACACTCTGGAAGGCATTTGACACATGTGATGTGACACTCACACTCAGGGTATGACAGATGTCAGATGACACACCCACATGGGCTGAGACAGAAGTGACGTGATAATCATAAGTGTGATGGGATAGATACGATATAATGCTTTCATGTTATGACACATGTGAGGTAACGGCCACATGGGTGTGGTGACAGTTGTGATATGACACTGATAAGAGGCTTGTGACAGATGTGTGGTGACAATCATATGCCAGTGGTGAACACATGAGGTGACAAATGGGTGGTGATGGATGTGACGTGACAGTCCCATATGTGATGTGACAGGGAAACATGACACTTTGTAAGGCACCTGACAAATGGGAGGTGACAAACACACTCTGGGTGTGACAGATGCCAGGTGACACTGCCACATGTGTTGAGACAGAAATGATGCGAGAGTCACAGGCACGATGTGACAGATATGATGTGACACGTGCATTCTGACATAGGAGAAGTGACAGTCACATGGGTGTTATAACAGTTTTGATGTAACACACAGAAGTATGTGTGACAGATGTGTGGTGACAATCATATGCCAATTGTGACAATGGGAGGTGACACACAACTGGGTTGGATCTGATGTGATGTGACAATCACATGTGCAATGTGACAGGTATGATGTGACAGTTGTGCGTGAAGACACATGTGAGGTGACAGTCACTTGAGCATTGTGACAGTTGTGATGTGAGACTCATAAGTGGCTTGTGACCAGTGTGTGGTGACAATCATATGCAGATTGTGACCATCTGAGATCACATACATATGGGTTTTGACTGATGTGATGTGACATGCACATGTCAGATGTGACAGGGATGATGTGACACTCCCAGAAGACGTGTGACAAGTGTGAGGTGACAATCACACTGTGGGTGTGACAGATATCAGGTGACACTGCCATGTGTGTTGAGACAGAAATGATGTGATGATCACAGGCATGATATGAGAGATATGATGTGACACTTGCATATTATAACACAGATGAGGTGACAATCACATGGGCATTGTAACAGATTTGACGTGACCCACATAAGCATGTGTGACAGATGTGTGGTGACAATAACATGTGGGTTGTGACCATGTGAGGTGACACACAAGTGGGTTGTGCCTCATGTGATATTTCACTCCCATGTGTAATGTGACAGATATGATGTGACACTCCATAACACATGTGACAAATGTGAGGTGACAATCACACTCGAGGTGTGACATATGTCAGGTGACACTGCCACATGTGTTGAAGTAGAAATGGTGTGACCAATAACAGGCACAATGTGACTGACATTTTTGGATAATTGCATGTTATGACACACATGAGGTGACAATCACTCAGGCATTATGACAGGTGTGATGTGACAATCATAAGAGGCTTGTGACAGATGTGTGGTGACAATCACATGCCAATTGTGACAGGGTGAGCTGATACACACGTGGGTTGTGCCTGAAGTTATGTGACATTCTCATGTGTAATGACATATACTGTGTGATACTCTGTAATGCATGTGACAAATGTGAGGTGACAATCACAGTCTTGGTGTGACAGATGTCATGTGACACTGCCATGTGTGTTGAGACAGAAATGGCATGACAGTCACAGGCTCAATGTGACAGATATGATGTGACAGTTGTGCATGATGACACAGAGGAGGTGACAATCACAAGGGCACAGTGACAGCAGTGATGTGACCCACATAAGCAGTGTGTGAGAAAACCCACATGCTGGTTGTGACTATGTGAGATGACACACAAGGGGCTTGTGCCTGATGTGATATGACACTGTCATGTGTGATGACAGATATGATGTGGCACTCCATAAAGCACATGACAAATGTGAGGTGACAATCACACTCTTGGTGTGACAGATGTCATGTGACACTGACATGTGTGTTGAGACAAATAGGTGACAGCCACAGGCATGATGTGACAGATATGTGACACTTGCCTGTTATGACACAGATGTGGTGACCATCACATGGGCATGGTGACAGTTTGGATGTGACACACATAAGTGGTGTGTGACAGCTGTGTGGTGTCAACCACTTGCTGGTTGTGACCATGTGAGGTGACACACAAGTGGGTTGTGCCTGATGTGCTATGACACACTCATGTGATGGGACACATATGACATGACACTCCAGAAGTCATGTGACACATGTGATGTGCTAATCACACTCTTGTTGAGACAGATGTCAGGTAACACTGCCATGTGTGTCGAGACAGAAATAGTGTGACCCTAACAGGCACAATGGGACTGAAATGTTGTGACACTTGCACATTATGACACCCATGAGGTGACAATCACACAGGCATTGGGACAGGTGTGATGTGACAATCATGAGTCTTGTGACCGATGTGTGGTGACATTGACATGCCAATTGTGACCATGTGAGGTGACACACAAGTGAATTTGGAACTGTTACGATGTGACACACGCATGTGCAATGTGACTGGTGTGATGTGACACTCCTGGGAGGCATGTGACTAATATGAGGGGACAATCACACTCTGTGTGTCACAGGAGTCAGGTGACACTCTCAAGTGTGTTGAGACCCATGTGATGTGACAATCACATGTGCAATGACACAGGTATGATGTGACCCTTGGGCATTAAGACACATGAGGTGACAAATACATGAACATTGTGACAGTTGTGATGTGACCGTCATAAGCAGCTTGTGACAGATGTGCGGTGACAATCACATGCCAGTTGTGACCATGTGAGGTGACACACAAGTGGGCTGTGCCTGATGTGATATGACACTCTCATGTGTGATGACAGATAGGATGTGTCACTCTGTAAAGCATGTGCCAAATGTGAGGTAACACACTATGGGTGTAACAGATGTCAGATGACACTGCCACATTTGTTGAGGCAGAAATGCTGTGACAATAACAGACATGATGTGACTGATATGTTATGGCACTTGCGTGTTACAACACAGGTGATGTGACAATCACATGGGCCTTGTAACAGTTTTGATGTGACACACATAAGCATGTGTGACACATGTGTGGTGATCACGTGAGGTGACACACAAATGGCTTGTGCTTGATGTGATATGACTCTCATGTGTGATGACAGGTATGATGCGATGCTCTGTAAAGCAAGTGACAATGTGAGGTGACACACAAGTTGATTGGAACTGATCTGATGTGACACACACATGTGTGATATGAGAGGTATGATGTGACACCCCTGCATGGCATGTGACTTATATGAGGTGACAATCACTCTCTGGGTGTGACACATGTCAGGAGACACTCTCATGCGTGTTGAGACAGATGTGATATGACAATCACAGGTGCAATGCGACACATATGATGGGGCATTTGCATGTTAAGATACATGTGGGATGACAACCACAGAAGCGTTGTGACAGTTGTGATGTGACAGTCATAAATGGCTTGGGACAAATGAGTGGTGACAATCGTATGCTGATTGTGACCTTCTGAGTTGACATGCATGTGGGTTGTGATGGACATGATGTGACATGCACATGTGAAGTGACAGGTATGCTGTAATGCTTCTGGAAGTCTTCTGACAAATTGAGGTCACAATAACACTCTGAGTGTGACAGGTATCAGGTGACAATGCCACATGTGTTGAGACAGAAATGATATGAGAGCCACAGGCATGATGTGATAGCTATGATGTGACACTTGCCTGTTAAGACACATGGTGAGGTAACAATCACATGAGTGTTGTGACAGTTGTGATGTGACACACATAAGCAATGTGTGACAGGTGTGTGATGACAACCACATGCTGGTTGTGACCATGTGAGGTGACACAAGTGGGTTGTACCTGATGAGATATGACACTCTCACATGTGATGCGACAGATATGATGTGACACTCTGGAAGGCATTTGACACATGTGATGTGACACTCACACTCAGGGTATGACAGATGTCAGATGACACACCCACATGGGCTGAGACAGAAGTGACGTGATAATCATAAGTGTGATGGGATAGATACGATATAATGCTTTCATGTTATGACACATGTGAGGTAACGGCCACATGGGTGTGGTGACAGTTGTGATATGACACTGATAAGAGGCTTGTGACAGATGTGTGGTGACAATCATATGCCAGTGGTGAACACATGAGGTGACAAATGGGTGGTGATGGATGTGACGTGACAGTCCCATATGTGATGTGACAGGGAAACATGACACTTTGTAAGGCACCTGACAAATGGGAGGTGACAAACACACTCTGGGTGTGACAGATGCCAGGTGACACTGCCACATGTGTTGAGACAGAAATGATGCGAGAGTCACAGGCACGATGTGACAGATATGATGTGACACGTGCATTCTGACATAGGAGAAGTGACAGTCACATGGGTGTTATAACAGTTTTGATGTAACACACAGAAGTATGTGTGACAGATGTGTGGTGACAATCATATGCCAATTGTGACAATGGGAGGTGACACACAACTGGGTTGGATCTGATGTGATGTGACAATCACATGTGCAATGTGACAGGTATGATGTGACAGTTGTGCGTGAAGACACATGTGAGGTGACAGTCACTTGAGCATTGTGACAGTTGTGATGTGAGACTCATAAGTGGCTTGTGACCAGTGTGTGGTGACAATCATATGCAGATTGTGACCATCTGAGATCACATACATATGGGTTTTGACTGATGTGATGTGACATGCACATGTCAGATGTGACAGGGATGATGTGACACTCCCAGAAGACGTGTGACAAGTGTGAGGTGACAATCACACTGTGGGTGTGACAGATATCAGGTGACACTGCCACGTGTGTTGAGACAGAAATGATGTGATGATCACAGGCATGATATGAGAGATATGATGTGACACTTGCATATTATAACACAGATGAGGTGACCATCACATGGGCATTGTAACAGATTTGACGTGACCCACATAAGCATGTGTGACAGATGTGTGGTGACAATAACATGTGGGTTGTGACCATGTGAGGTGACACACAAGTGGGTTGTGCCTCATGTGATATTTCACTCCCATGTGTAATGTGACAGATATGATGTGACACTCCATAACACATGTGACAAATGTGAGGTGACAATCACACTCGAGGTGTGACATATGTCAGGTGACACTGCCACATGTGTTGAAGTAGAAATGGTGTGACCAATAACAGGCACAATGTGACTGACATTTTTGGATAATTGCATGTTATGACACACATGAGGTGACAATCACTCAGGCATTATGACAGGTGTGATGTGACAATCATAAGAGGCTTGTGACAGATGTGTGGTGACAATCACATGCCAATTGTGACAGGGTGAGCTGATACACACGTGGGTTGTGCCTGAAGTTATGTGACATTCTCATGTGTAATGACATATACTGTGTGATACTCTGTAATGCATGTGACAAATGTGAGGTGACAATCACAGTCTTGGTGTGACAGATGTCATGTGACACTGCCATGTGTGTTGAGACAGAAATGGCATGACAGTCACAGGCTCAATGTGACAGATATGATGTGACAGTTGTGCATGATGACACAGAGGAGGTGACAATCACAAGGGCACAGTGACAGCAGTGATGTGACCCACAGAAGCAGTGTGTGTGAAAACCCACATGCTGGTTGTGACTATGTGAGATGACACACAAGGGGCTTGTGCCTGATGTGATATGACACTGTCATGTGTGATGACAGATATGATGTGACACTCCATAAAGCACATGACAAATGTGAGGTGACAATCACACTCTTGGTGTGACAGATGTCATGTGACACTGACATGTGTGTTGAGACAAATAGGTGACAGCCACAGGCATGATGTGACAGATATGTGACACTTGCCTGTTATGACACAGATGAGGTGACCATCACATGGGCATGGTGACAGTTTGGATGTGACACACATAAGTGGTGTGTGACAGCTGTGTGGTGTCAACCACTTGCTGGTTGTGACCATGTGAGGTGACACACAAGTGGGTTGTGCCTGATGTGCTATGACACACTCATGTGATGGGACACATATGACATGACACTCCAGAAGTCATGTGACACATGTGATGTGCTAATCACACTCTTGTTGAGACAGATGTCAGGTAACACTGCCATGTGTGTCGAGACAGAAATAGTGTGACCCTAACAGGCACAATGGGACTGAAATGTTGTGACACTTGCACATTATGACACCCATGAGGTGACAATCACACAGGCATTGGGACAGGTGTGATGTGACAATCATGAGTCTTGTGACCGATGTGTGGTGACATTGACATGCCAATTGTGACCATGTGGGGTGACACACAAGTGAATTTGGAACTGTTGTGATGTGACACACGCATGTGCAATGTGACTGGTGTGATGTGACACTCCTGGGAGGCATGTGACTAATATGAGGGGACAATCACACTCTGTGTGTCACAGGAGTCAGGTGACACTCTCAAGTGTGTTGAGACCCATGTGATGTGACAATCACATGTGCAATGACACAGGTATGATGTGACCCTTGGGCATTAAGACACATGAGGTGACAAATACATGAACATTGTGACAGTTGTGATGTGACCGTCATAAGCAGCTTGTGACAGATGTGCGGTGACAATCACATGCCAGTTGTGACCATGTGAGGTGACACACAAGTGGGCTGTGCCTGATGTGATATGACACTCTCATGTGTGATGACAGATAGGATGTGTCACTCTGTAAAGCATGTGCCAAATGTGAGGTAACACACTATGGGTGTAACAGATGTCAGATGACACTGCCACATTTGTTGAGGCAGAAATGCTGTGACAATAACAGACATGATGTGACTGATATGTTATGGCACTTGCGTGTTACAACACAGGTGATGTGACAATCACATGGGCCTTGTAACAGTTTTGATGTGACACACATAAGCATGTGTGACACATGTGTGGTGATCACGTGAGGTGACACACAAATGGCTTGTGCTTGATGTGATATGACTCTCATGTGTGATGACAGGTATGATGCGATGCTCTGTAAAGCAAGTGACAATGTGAGGTGACACACAAGTTGGTTGGAACTGATCTGATGTGACACACACATGTGTGATATGAGAGGTATGATGTGACACCCCTGCATGGCATGTGACTTATATGAGGTGACAATCACTCTCTGGGTGTGACACATGTCAGGAGACACTCTCATGCGTGTTGAGACAGATGTGATATGACAATCACAGGTGCAATGCGACACATATGATGGGGCATTTGCATGTTAAGATACATGTGGGATGACAACCACAGAAGCGTTGTGACAGTTGTGATGTGACAGTCATAAATGGCTTGGGACAAATGAGTGGTGACAATCGTATGCTGATTGTGACCTTCTGAGTTGACATGCATGTGGGTTGTGATGGACATGATGTGACATGCACATGTGAAGTGACAGGTATGCTGTAATGCTTCTGGAAGTCTTCTGACAAATTGAGGTCACAATAACACTCTGAGTGTGACAGGTATCAGGTGACAATGCCACATGTGTTGAGACAGAAATGATATGAGAGCCACAGGCATGATGTGATAGCTATGATGTGACACTTGCCTCTTAAGACACATGGTGAGGTAACAATCACATGAGTGTTGTGACAGTTGTGATGTGACACACATAAGCAATGTGTGACAGGTGTGTGATGACAACCACATGCTGGTTGTGACCATGTGAGGTGACACAAGTGGGTTGTACCTGATGAGATATGACACTCTCACATGTGATGCGACAGATATGATGTGACACTCTGGAAGGCATTTGACACATGTGATGTGACACTCACACTCAGGGTATGACAGATGTCAGATGACACACCCACATGGGCTGAGACAGAAGTGACGTGATAATCATAAGTGTGATGGGATAGATACGATATAATGCTTTCATGTTATGACACATGTGAGGTAACGGCCACATGGGTGTGGTGACAGTTGTGATATGACACTGATAAGAGGCTTGTGACAGATGTGTGGTGACAATCATATGCCAGTGGTGAACACATGAGGTGACAAATGGGTGGTGATGGATGTGACGTGGCAGTCCCATATGTGATGTGACAGGGAAACATGACACTTTGTAAGGCACCTGACAAATGGGAGGTGACAAACACACTCTGGGTGTGACAGATGCCAGGTGACACTGCCACATGTGTTGAGACAGAAATGATGCGAGAGTCACAGGCACGATGTGACAGCTATGATGTGACACGTGCATTCTGACATAGGAGAAGTGACAGTCACATGGGTGTTATAACAGTTTTGATGTAACACACAGAAGTATGTGTGACAGATGTGTGGTGACAATCATATGCCAATTGTGACAATGGGAGGTGACACACAACTGGGTTGGAGCTGATGTGATGTGACAATCACATGTGCAATGTGACAGGTATGATGTGACAGTTGTGCGTGAAGACACATGTGAGGTGACAGTCACTTGAGCATTGTGACAGTTGTGATGTGAGACTCATAAGTGGCTTGTGACCAGTGTGTGGTGACAATCATATGCAGATTGTGACCATCTGAGATCACATACATATGGGTTTTGACTGATGTGATGTGACATGCACATGTCAGATGTGACAGGGATGATGTGACACTCCCAGAAGACGTGTGACAAGTGTGAGGTGACAATCACACTGTGGGTGTGACAGATATCAGGTGACACTGCCACGTGTGTTGAGACAGAAATGATGTGATGATCACAGGCATGATATGAGAGATATGATGTGACACTTGCATATTATAACACAGATGAGGTGACAATCACATGGGCATTGTAACAGATTTGATGTGACCCACATAAGCATGTGTGACAGATGTGTGGTGACAATAACATGTGGGTTGTGACCATGTGAGGTGACACACAAGTGGGTTGTGCCTCATGTGATATTTCACTCCCATGTGTAATGTGACAGATATGATGTGACACTCCATAACACATGTGACAAATGTGAGGTGACAATCACACTCGAGGTGTGACATATGTCAGGTGACACTGCCACATGTGTTGAAGTAGAAGTGGTGTGACCAATAACAGGCACAATGTGACTGACATTTTTGGATAATTGCATGTTATGACACACATGAGGTGACAATCACTCAGGCATTATGACAGGTGTGATGTGACAATCATAAGAGGCTTGTGACAGATGTGTGGTGACAATCACATGCCAATTGTGACAGGGTGAGCTGATACACACCTGGGTTGTGCCTGAAGTTATGTGACATTCTCATGTGTAATGACATATACTGTGTGATACTCTGTAATGCATGTGACAAATGTGAGGTGACAATCACAGTCTTGGTGTGACAGATGTCATGTGACACTGCCATGTGTGTTGAGACAGAAATGGCATGACAGTCACAGGCTCAATGTGACAGATATGATGTGACAGTTGTGCATGATGACACAGAGGAGGTGACAATCACAAGGGCACAGTGACAGCAGTGATGTGACCCACAGAAGCAGTGTGTGTGAAAACCCACATGCTGGTTGTGACTATGTGAGATGACACACAAGGGGCTTGTGCCTGATGTGATATGACACTGTCATGTGTGATGACAGATATGATGTGACACTCCATAAAGCACATGACAAATGTGAGGTGACAATCACACTCTTGGTGTGACAGATGTCATGTGACACTGACATGTGTGTTGAGACAAATAGGTGACAGCCACAGGCATGATGTGACAGATATGTGACACTTGCCTGTTATGACACAGATGAGGTGACAATCACATGGGCATGGTGACAGTTTGGATGTGACACACATAAGTGGTGTGTGACAGCTGTGTGGTGTCAACCACTTGCTGGTTGTGACCATGTGAGGTGACACACAAGTGGGTTGTGCCTGATGTGCTATGACACACTCATGTGATGGGACACATATGACATGACACTCCAGAAGTCATGTGACAAATGTGATGTGCTAATCACACTCTTGTTGAGACAGATGTCAGGTAACACTGCCATGTGTGTCGAGACAGAAATAGTGTGACCCTAACAGGCACAATGGGACTGAAATGTTGTGACACTTGCACATTATGACACCCATGAGGTGACAATCACACAGGCATTGGGACAGGTGTGATGTGACAATCATGAGTCTTGTGACCGATGTGTGGTGACATTGACATGCCAATTGTGACCATGTGGGGTGACACACAAGTGAATTTGGAACTGTTGTGATGTGACACACGCATGTGCAATGTGACTGGTGTGATGTGACACTCCTGGGAGGCATGTGACTAATATGAGGGGACAATCACACTCTGTGTGTCACAGGAGTCAGGTGACACTCTCAAGTGTGTTGAGACCCATGTGATGTGACAATCACATGTGCAATGACACAGGTATGATGTGACCCTTGGGCATTAAGACACATGAGGTGACAAATACATGAACATTGTGACAGTTGTGATGTGACCGTCATAAGCAGCTTGTGACAGATGTGCGGTGACAATCACATGCCAGTTGTGACCATGTGAGGTGACACACAAGTGGGCTGTGCCTGATGTGATATGACACTCTCATGTGTGATGACAGATAGGATGTGTCACTCTGTAAAGCATGTGCCAACTGTGAGGTAACACACTATGGGTGTAACAGATGTCAGATGACACTGCCACATTTGTTGAGGCAGAAATGCTGTGACAATAACAGACATGATGTGACTGATATGTTATGGCACTTGCGTGTTACAACACAGGTGATGTGACAATCACATGGGCCTTGTAACAGTTTTGATGTGACACACATAAGCATGTGTGACACATGTGTGGTGATCACGTGAGGTGACACACAAATGGCTTGTGCTTGATGTGATATGACTCTCATGTGTGATGACAGGTATGATGCGATGCTCTGTAAAGCAAGTGACAATGTGAGGTGACACACAAGTTGATTGGAACTGATCTGATGTGACACACACATGTGTGATATGAGAGGTATGATGTGACACTCCTGCATGGCATGTGACTTATATGAGGTGACAATCACTCTCTGGGTGTGACACATGTCAGGAGACACTCTCATGCATGTTGAGACAGATGTGATATGACAATCACAGGTGCAATGCGACACATATGATGGGGCATTTGCATGTTAAGATACATGTGGGATGACAACCACAGAAGCGTTGTGACAGTTGTGATGTGACAATCATAAATGGCTTGGGACAAATGAGTGGTGACAATCGTATGCTGATTGTGACCTTCTGAGTTGACATGCATGTGGGTTGTGATGGACATGATGTGACATGCACATGTGAAGTGACAGGTATGCTGTAATGCTTCTGGAAGTCTTCTGACAAATTGAGGTCACAATAACACTCTGAGTGTGACAGGTATCAGGTGACAATGCCACATGTGTTGAGACAGAAATGATATGAGAGCCACAGGCATGATGTGATAGCTATGATGTGACACTTGCCTCTTAAGACACATGGTGAGGTAACAATCACATGAGTGTTGTGACAGTTGTGATGTGACACACATAAGCAATGTGTGACAGGTGTGTGATGACAACCACATGCTGGTTGTGACCATGTGAGGTG
The DNA here is from genome assembly GCF_030028045.1 of Hippopotamus amphibius kiboko. Lineage (NCBI taxonomy): Eukaryota > Metazoa > Chordata > Mammalia > Artiodactyla > Hippopotamidae > Hippopotamus > Hippopotamus amphibius. The sequence goes on along the minus strand of NC_080192.1, from coordinate 55,365,812 downwards.
ACACAAGTGGGTTGTACCTGATGAGATATGACACTCTCACATGTGATGCGACAGATATGATGTGACACTCTGGAAGGCATTTGACACATGTGATGTGACACTCACACTCAGGGTATGACAGATGTCAGATGACACACCCACATGGGCTGAGACAGAAGTGACGTGATAATCATAAGTGTGATGGGATAGATACGATATAATGCTTTCATGTTATGACACATGTGAGGTAACGGCCACATGGGTGTGGTGACAGTTGTGATATGACACTGATAAGAGGCTTGTGACAGATGTGTGGTGACAATCATATGCCAGTGGTGAACACATGAGGTGACAAATGGGTGGTGATGGATGTGACGTGACAGTCCCATATGTGATGTGACAGGGAAACATGACACTTTGTAAGGCACCTGACAAATGGGAGGTGACAAACACACTCTGGGTGTGACAGATGCCAGGTGACACTGCCACATGTGTTGAGACAGAAATGATGCGAGAGTCACAGGCACGATGTGACAGATATGATGTGACACGTGCATTCTGACATAGGAGAAGTGACAGTCACATGGGTGTTATAACAGTTTTGATGTAACACACAGAAGTATGTGTGACAGATGTGTGGTGACAATCATATGCCAATTGTGACAATGGGAGGTGACACACAACTGGGTTGGATCTGATGTGATGTGACAATCACATGTGCAATGTGACAGGTATGATGTGACAGTTGTGCGTGAAGACACATGTGAGGTGACAGTCACTTGAGCATTGTGACAGTTGTGATGTGAGACTCATAAGTGGCTTGTGACCAGTGTGTGGTGACAATCATATGCAGATTGTGACCATCTGAGATCACATACATATGGGTTTTGACTGATGTGATGTGACATGCACATGTCAGATGTGACAGGGATGATGTGACACTCCCAGAAGACGTGTGACAAGTGTGAGGTGACAATCACACTGTGGGTGTGACAGATATCAGGTGACACTGCCACGTGTGTTGAGACAGAAATGATGTGATGATCACAGGCATGATATGAGAGATATGATGTGACACTTGCATATTATAACACAGATGAGGTGACCATCACATGGGCATTGTAACAGATTTGACGTGACCCACATAAGCATGTGTGACAGATGTGTGGTGACAATAACATGTGGGTTGTGACCATGTGAGGTGACACACAAGTGGGTTGTGCCTCATGTGATATTTCACTCCCATGTGTAATGTGACAGATATGATGTGACACTCCATAACACATGTGACAAATGTGAGGTGACAATCACACTCGAGGTGTGACATATGTCAGGTGACACTGCCACATGTGTTGAAGTAGAAATGGTGTGACCAATAACAGGCACAATGTGACTGACATTTTTGGATAATTGCATGTTATGACACACATGAGGTGACAATCACTCAGGCATTATGACAGGTGTGATGTGACAATCATAAGAGGCTTGTGACAGATGTGTGGTGACAATCACATGCCAATTGTGACAGGGTGAGCTGATACACACCTGGGTTGTGCCTGAAGTTATGTGACATTCTCATGTGTAATGACATATACTGTGTGATACTCTGTAATGCATGTGACAAATGTGAGGTGACAATCACAGTCTTGGTGTGACAGATGTCATGTGACACTGCCATGTGTGTTGAGACAGAAATGGCATGACAGTCACAGGCTCAATGTGACAGATATGATGTGACACTTGCCCATGATGACACTGGTGAGGTGACAATCACAGGGGGTTGTGAAAGTTGTGATGTGACACACATAATCAGTGTGTGACAGGTATGTTTTGGCAACCACATGTAGGTTGTGACCATGTGAGATGACACACAAGTGGGTTGTGCCTGCTGTGATGTGATACTCTCATGTGTGATGACAGATATGATGTAACACTTCATCAAGCATGTGGCAAATGTGAGTCAACAATCACACTCTGGGTGTGACAGATGTCAGATGACACTGCCATATTTGCTGAGACAGAAATGATGTGACAGTCACAGGCATGATGTGAAAAATAGGATGTGACACTACATAAAGCATGTCACAAATGTGAGGTGATAATGACACTTTGGATGTGACAGATATCACAACTGCCATGTGTGTTGAGACAGAAATGATATGACAATAACAGGCATGTGACTGATATGTAGTGGCACTTGCACATTATGACACATGAGAAGACAATCACAAGGACCTTGTGACAGGTGTGATGTGACAATCATAAGTGGTTTGTGCCAGTTGTGGGTTGACAATCACTCGATGGTTGTGATAATGTGAATTGTGGAAAAACAGGTTTGTGATATAGACTTTGACATGCACATGTGTGATGTGACAGATATGCAACTATCTCTAAGGCATGTGTCAAATATGAGGTGACGATCACACTCTGGGTGTAACAGATGTCAGGGGAATCTGCCACATGTGTTGAGACAGAAATGAGGTCACAGGTGCAATGTGACAGATATGATGTGACAGTTGTGCATGATGACACAGAGGAGGTGACAATCACAAGGGCACAGTGTGTGTTGAGGCAGAAATGCTGTGACAATAACAGACATGATGTGACTGATATGTTATGGCACTTGTGTGTTACAACACAGGTGATGTGACAATCACATGGGCCTTGTAACAGTTTTGATGTGACACACATAAGCATGTGTGACACATGTGTGGTGATCATGTGAGGTGACACACAAATGGCTTGTGCTTGATGTGATATGACTCTCATGTGTGATGACAGGTATGATGCGATGCTCTGTAAAGCAAGTGACAATGTGAGGTGACACACAAGTTGGTTGGAACTGATCTGATGTGACACACACATGTGTGATATGAGAGGTATGATGTGACACCCCTGCATGGCATGTGACTTATATGAGGTGACACTCACTCTCTGGGTGTGACACATGTCAGGAGACACTCTCATGCGTGTTGAGACAGATGTGATATGACAATCACAGGTGCAATGCGACACATATGATGGGGCATTTGCATGTTAAGATACATGTGGGATGACAACCACAGAAGCGTTGTGACAGTTGTGATGTGACAATCATAAATGGCTTGGGACAAATGAGTGGTGACAATCGTATGCTGATTGTGACCTTCTGAGTTGACATGCATGTGGGTTGTGATGGACATGATGTGACATGCACATGTGAAGTGACAGGTATGCTGTAATGCTTCTGGAAGTCTTCTGACAAATTGAGGTCACAATAACACTCTGAGTGTGACAGGTATCAGGTGACAATGCCACATGTGTTGAGACAGAAATGATATGAGAGCCACAGGCATGATGTGATAGCTATGATGTGACACTTGCCTCTTAAGACACATGTTGAGGTAACAATCACATGAGTGTTGTGACAGTTGTGATGTGACACACATAAGCAATGTGTGACAGGTGTGTGATGACAACCACATGCTGGTTGTGACCATGTGAGGTGACACAAGTGGGTTGTACCTGATGAGATATGACACTCTCACATGTGATGCGACAGATATGATGTGACACTCTGGAAGGCATTTGACACATGTGATGTGACACTCACACTCAGGGTATGACAGATGTCAGATGACACACCCACATGGGCTGAGACAGAAGTGACGTGATAATCATAAGTGTGATGGGATAGATACGATATAATGCTTTCATGTTATGACACATGTGAGGTAACGGCCACATGGGTGTGGTGACAGTTGTGATATGACACTGATAAGAGGCTTGTGACAGATGTGTGGTGACAATCATATGCCAGTGGTGAACACATGAGGTGACAAATGGGTGGTGATGGATGTGACGTGACAGTCCCATATGTGATGTGACAGGGAAACATGACACTTTGTAAGGCACCTGACAAATGGGAGGTGACAAACACACTCTGGGTGTGACAGATGCCAGGTGACACTGCCACATGTGTTGAGACAGAAATGATGCGAGAGTCACAGGCATGATGTGACAGATATGATGTGACACGTGCATTCTGACATAGGAGAAGTGACAGTCACATGGGTGTTATAACAGTTTTGATGTAACACACAGAAGTATGTGTGACAGATGTGTGGTGACAATCATATGCCAATTGTGACAATGGGAGGTGACACACAACTGGGTTGGATCTGATGTGATGTGACAATCACATGTGCAATGTGACAGGTATGATGTGACAGTTGTGCGTGAAGACACATGTGAGGTGACAGTCACTTGAGCATTGTGACAGTTGTGATGTGAGACTCATAAGTGGCTTGTGACCAGTGTGTGGTGACAATCATATGCAGATTGTGACCATCTGAGATCACATACATATGGGTTTTGACTGATGTGATGTGACCTGCACATGTCAGATGTGACAGGGATGATGTGACACTCCCAGAAGACGTGTGACAAGTGTGAGGTGACAATCACACTGTGGGTGTGACAGATATCAGGTGACACTGCCACGTGTGTTGAGACAGAAATGATGTGATGATCACAGGCATGATATGAGAGATATGATGTGACACTTGCATATTATAACACAGATGAGGTGACAATCACATGGGCATTGTAACAGATTTGACGTGACCCACATAAGCATGTGTGACAGATGTGTGGTGACAATAACATGTGGGTTGTGACCATGTGAGGTGACACACAAGTGGGTTGTGCCTCATGTGATATTTCACTCCCATGTGTAATGTGACAGATATGATGTGACACTCCATAACACATGTGACAAATGTGAGGTGACAATCACACTCGAGGTGTGACATATGTCAGGTGACACTGCCACATGTGTTGAAGTAGAAATGGTGTGACCAATAACAGGCACAATGTGACTGACATTTTTGGATAATTGCATGTTATGACACACATGAGGTGACAATCACTCAGGCATTATGACAGGTGTGATGTGACAATCATAAGAGGCTTGTGACAGATATGTGGTGACAATCACATGCCAATTGTGACAGGGTGAGCTGATACACACCTGGGTTGTGCCTGAAGTTATGTGACATTCTCATGTGTAATGACATATACTGTGTGATACTCTGTAATGCATGTGACAAATGTGAGGTGACAATCACAGTCTTGGTGTGACAGATGTCATGTGACACTGCCATGTGTGTTGAGACAGAAATGGCATGACAGTCACAGGCTCAATGTGACAGATATGATGTGACAGTTGTGCATGATGACACAGAGGAGGTGACAATCACAAGGGCACAGTGACAGCAGTGATGTGACCCACAGAAGCTGTGTGTGTGAAAACCCACATGCTGGTTGTGACTATGTGAGATGACACACAAGGGGCTTGTGCCTGATGTGATATGACACTGTCATGTGTGATGACAGATATGATGTGACACTCCATAAAGCACATGACAAATGTGAGGTGACAATCACACTCTTGGTGTGACAGATGTCATGTGACACTGACATGTGTGTTGAGACAAATAGGTGACAGCCACAGGCATGATGTGACAGATATGTGACACTTGCCTGTTATGACACAGATGAGGTGACCATCACATGGGCATGGTGACAGTTTGGATGTGACACACATAAGTGGTGTGTGACAGCTGTGTGGTGTCAACCACTTGCTGGTTGTGACCATGTGAGGTGACACACAAGTGGGTTGTGCCTGATGTGCTATGACACACTCATGTGATGGGACACATATGACATGACACTCCAGAAGTCATGTGACAAATGTGATGTGCTAATCACACTCTTGTTGAGACAGATGTCAGGTAACACTGCCATGTGTGTCGAGACAGAAATAGTGTGACCCTAACAGGCACAATGGGACTGAAATGTTGTGACACTTGCACATTATGACACCCATGAGGTGACAATCACACAGGCATTGGGACAGGTGTGATGTGACAATCATGAGTCTTGTGACCGATGTGTGGTGACATTGACATGCCAATTGTGACCATGTGGGGTGACACACAAGTGAATTTGGAACTGTTGTGATGTGACACACGCATGTGCAATGTGACTGGTGTGATGTGACACTCCTGCGAGGCATGTGACTAATATGAGGGGACAATCACACTCTGTGTGTCACAGGAGTCAGGTGACACTCTCAAGTGTGTTGAGACCCATGTGATGTGACAATCACATGTGCAATGACACAGGTATGATGTGACCCTTGGGCATTAAGACACATGAGGTGACAAATACATGAACATTGTGACAGTTGTGATGTGACCGTCATAAGCAGCTTGTGACAGATGTGCGGTGACAATCACATGCCAGTTGTGACCATGTGAGGTGACACACAAGTGGGCTGTGCCTGATGTGATATGACACTCTCATGTGTGATGACAGATAGGATGTGTCACTCTGTAAAGCATGTGCCAAATGTGAGGTAACACACTATGGGTGTAACAGATGTCAGATGACACTGCCACATTTGTTGAGGCAGAAATGCTGTGACAATAACAGACATGATGTGACTGATATGTTATGGCACTTGCGTGTTACAACACAGGTGATGTGACAATCACATGGGCCTTGTAACAGTTTTGATGTGACACACATAAGCATGTGTGACACATGTGTGGTGATCACGTGAGGTGACACACAAATGGCTTGTGCTTGATGTGATATGACTCTCATGTGTGATGACAGGTATGATGCGATGCTCTGTAAAGCAAGTGACAATGTGAGGTGACACACAAGTTGATTGGAACTGATCTGATGTGACACACACATGTGTGATATGAGAGGTATGATGTGACACTCCTGCATGGCATGTGACTTATATGAGGTGACAATCACTCTCTGGGTGTGACACATGTCAGGAGACACTCTCATGCATGTTGAGACAGATGTGATATGACAATCACAGGTGCAATGCGACACATATGATGGGGCATTTGCATGTTAAGATACATGTGGGATGACAACCACAGAAGCGTTGTGACAGTTGTGATGTGACAATCATAAATGGCTTGGGACAAATGAGTGGTGACAATCGTATGCTGATTGTGACCTTCTGAGTTGACATGCATGTGGGTTGTGATGGACATGATGTGACATGCACATGTGAAGTGACAGGTATGCTGTAATGCTTCTGGAAGTCTTCTGACAAATTGAGGTCACAATAACACTCTGAGTGTGACAGGTATCAGGTGACAATGCCACATGTGTTGAGACAGAAATGATATGAGAGCCACAGGCATGATGTGATAGCTATGATGTGACACTTGCCTCTTAAGACACATGGTGAGGTAACAATCACATGAGTGTTGTGACAGTTGTGATGTGACACACATAAGCAATGTGTGACAGGTGTGTGATGACAACCACATGCTGGTTGTGACCATGTGAGGTGACACAAGTGGGTTGTACCTGATGAGATATGACACTCTCACATGTGATGCGACAGATATGATGTGACACTCTGGAAGGCATTTGACACATGTGATGTGACACTCACACTCAGGGTATGACAGATGTCAGATGACACACCCACATGGGCTGAGACAGAAGTGACGTGATAATCATAAGTGTGATGGGATAGATACGATATAATGCTTTCATGTTATGACACATGTGAGGTAACGGCCACATGGGTGTGGTGACAGTTGTGATATGACACTGATAAGAGGCTTGTGACAGATGTGTGGTGACAATCATATGCCAGTGGTGAACACATGAGGTGACAAATGGGTGGTGATGGATGTGACGTGACAGTCCCATATGTGATGTGACAGGGAAACATGACACTTTGTAAGGCACCTGACAAATGGGAGGTGACAAACACACTCTGGGTGTGACAGATGCCAGGTGACACTGCCACATGTGTTGAGACAGAAATGATGCGAGAGTCACAGGCACGATGTGACAGATATGATGTGACACGTGCATTCTGACATAGGAGAAGTGACAGTCACATGGGTGTTATAACAGTTTTGATGTAACACACAGAAGTATGTGTGACAGATGTGTGGTGACAATCATATGCCAATTGTGACAATGGGAGGTGACACACAACTGGGTTGGATCTGATGTGATGTGACAATCACATGTGCAATGTGACAGGTATGATGTGACAGTTGTGCGTGAAGACACATGTGAGGTGACAGTCACTTGAGCATTGTGACAGTTGTGATGTGAGACTCATAAGTGGCTTGTGACCAGTGTGTGGTGACAATCATATGCAGATTGTGACCATCTGAGATCACATACATATGGGTTTTGACTGATGTGATGTGACATGCACATGTCAGATGTGACAGGGATGATGTGACACTCCCAGAAGACGTGTGACAAGTGTGAGGTGACAATCACACTGTGGGTGTGACAGATATCAGGTGACACTGCCACGTGTGTTGAGACAGAAATGATGTGATGATCACAGGCATGATATGAGAGATATGATGTGACACTTGCATATTATAACACAGATGAGGTGACAATCACATGGGCATTGTAACAGATTTGATGTGACCCACATAAGCATGTGTGACAGATGTGTGGTGACAATAACATGTGGGTTGTGACCATGTGAGGTGACACACAAGTGGGTTGTGCCTCATGTGATATTTCACTCCCATGTGTAATGTGACAGATATGATGTGACACTCCATAACACATGTGACAAATGTGAGGTGACAATCACACTCGAGGTGTGACATATGTCAGGTGACACTGCCACATGTGTTGAAGTAGAAATGGTGTGACCAATAACAGGCACAATGTGACTGACATTTTTGGATAATTGCATGTTATGACACACATGAGGTGACAATCACTCAGGCATTATGACAGGTGTGATGTGACAATCATAAGAGGCTTGTGACAGATGTGTGGTGACAATCACATGCCAATTGTGACAGGGTGAGCTGATACACACCTGGGTTGTGCCTGAAGTTATGTGACATTCTCATGTGTAATGACATATACTGTGTGATACTCTGTAATGCATGTGACAAATGTGAGGTGACAATCACAGTCTTGGTGTGACAGATGTCATGTGACACTGCCATGTGTGTTGAGACAGAAATGGCATGACAGTCACAGGCTCAATGTGACAGATATGATGTGACAGTTGTGCATGATGACACAGAGGAGGTGACAATCACAAGGGCACAGTGACAGCAGTGATGTGACCCACAGAAGCAGTGTGTGTGAAAACCCACATGCTGGTTGTGACTATGTGAGATGACACACAAGGGGCTTGTGCCTGATGTGATATGACACTGTCATGTGTGATGACAGATATGATGTGACACTCCATAAAGCACATGACAAATGTGAGGTGACAATCACACTCTTGGTGTGACAGATGTCATGTGACACTGACATGTGTGTTGAGACAAATAGGTGACAGCCACAGGCATGATGTGACAGATATGTGACACTTGCCTGTTATGACACAGATGAGGTGACAATCACATGGGCATGGTGACAGTTTGGATGTGACACACATAAGTGGTGTGTGACAGCTGTGTGGTGTCAACCACTTGCTGGTTGTGACCATGTGAGGTGACACACAAGTGGGTTGTGCCTGATGTGCTATGACACACTCATGTGATGGGACACATATGACATGACACTCCAGAAGTCATGTGACAAATGTGATGTGCTAATCACACTCTTGTTGAGACAGATGTCAGGTAACACTGCCATGTGTGTCGAGACAGAAATAGTGTGACCCTAACAGGCACAATGGGACTGAAATGTTGTGACACTTGCACATTATGACACCCATGAGGTGACAATCACACAGGCATTGGGACAGGTGTGATGTGACAATCATGAGTCTTGTGACCGATGTGTGGTGACATTGACATGCCAATTGTGACCATGTGGGGTGACACACAAGTGAATTTGGAACTGTTGTGATGTGACACACGCATGTGCAATGTGACTGGTGTGATGTGACACTCCTGGGAGGCATGTGACTAATATGAGGGGACAATCACACTCTGTGTGTCACAGGAGTCAGGTGACACTCTCAAGTGTGTTGAGACCCATGTGATGTGACAATCACATGTGCAATGACACAGGTATGATGTGACCCTTGGGCATTAAGACACATGAGGTGACAAATACATGAACATTGTGACAGTTGTGATGTGACCGTCATAAGCAGCTTGTGACAGATGTGCGGTGACAATCACATGCCAGTTGTGACCATGTGAGGTGACACACAAGTGGGCTGTGCCTGATGTGATATGACACTCTCATGTGTGATGACAGATAGGATGTGTCACTCTGTAAAGCATGTGCCAAATGTGAGGTAACACACTATGGGTGTAACACATGTCAGATGACACTGCCACATTTGTTGAGGCAGAAATGCTGTGACAATAACAGACATGATGTGACTGATATGTTATGGCACTTGCGTGTTACAACACAGGTGATGTGACAATCACATGGGCCTTGTAACAGTTTTGATGTGACACACATAAGCATGTGTGACACATGTGTGGTGATCACGTGAGGTGACACACAAATGGCTTGTGCTTGATGTGATATGACTCTCATGTGTGATGACAGGTATGATGCGATGCTCTGTAAAGCAAGTGACAATGTGAGGTGACACACAAGTTGATTGGAACTGATCTGATGTGACACACACATGTGTGATATGAGAGGTATGATGTGACACTCCTGCATGGCATGTGACTTATATGAGGTGACAATCACTCTCTGGGTGTGACACATGTCAGGAGACACTCTCATGCATGTTGAGACAGATGTGATATGACAATCACAGGTGCAATGCGACACATATGATGGGGCATTTGCATGTTAAGATACATGTGGGATGACAACCACAGAAGCGTTGTGACAGTTGTGATGTGACAATCATAAATGGCTTGGGACAAATGAGTGGTGACAATCGTATGCTGATTGTGACCTTCTGAGTTGACATGCATGTGGGTTGTGATGGACATGATGTGACATGCACATGTGAAGTGACAGGTATGCTGTAATGCTTCTGGAAGTCTTCTGACAAATTGAGGTCACAATAACACTCTGAGTGTGACAGGTATCAGGTGACAATGCCACATGTGTTGAGACAGAAATGATATGAGAGCCACAGGCATGATGTGATAGCTATGATGTGACACTTGCCTCTTAAGACACATGGTGAGGTAACAATCACATGAGTGTTGTGACAGTTGTGATGTGACACACATAAGCAATGTGTGACAGGTGTGTGATGACAACCACATGCTGGTTGTGACCATGTGAGGTGACACAAGTGGGTTGTACCTGATGAGATATGACACTCTCACATGTGATGCGACAGATATGATGTGACACTCTGGAAGGCATTTGACACATGTGATGTGACACTCACACTCAGGGTATGACAGATGTCAGATGACACACCCACATGGGCTGAGACAGAAGTGACGTGATAATCATAAGTGTGATGGGATAGATACGATATAATGCTTTCATGTTATGACACATGTGAGGTAACGGCCACATGGGTGTGGTGACAGTTGTGATATGACACTGATAAGAGGCTTGTGACAGATGTGTGGTGACAATCATATGCCAGTGGTGAACACATGAGGTGACAAATGGGTGGTGATGGATGTGACGTGACAGTCCCATATGTGATGTGACAGGGAAACATGACACTTTGTAAGGCACCTGACAAATGGGAGGTGACAAACACACTCTGGGTGTGACAGATGCCAGGTGACACTGCCACATGTGTTGAGACAGAAATGATGCGAGAGTCACAGGCACGATGTGACAGATATGATGTGACACGTGCATTCTGACATAGGAGAAGTGACAGTCACATGGGTGTTATAACAGTTTTGATGTAACACACAGAAGTATGTGTGACAGATGTGTGGTGACAATCATATGCCAATTGTGACAATGGGAGGTGACACACAACTGGGTTGGATCTGATGTGATGTGACAATCACATGTGCAATGTGACAGGTATGATGTGACAGTTGTGCGTGAAGACACATGTGAGGTGACAGTCACTTGAGCATTGTGACAGTTGTGATGTGAGACTCATAAGTGGCTTGTGACCAGTGTGTGGTGACAATCATATGCAGATTGTGACCATCTGAGATCACATACATATGGGTTTTGACTGATGTGATGTGACATGCACATGTCAGAGGTGACAGGGATGATGTGACACTCCCAGAAGACGTGTGACAAGTGTGAGGTGACAATCACACTGTGGGTGTGACAGATATCAGGTGACACTGCCACGTGTGTTGAGACAGAAATGATGTGATGATCACAGGCATGATATGAGAGATATGATGTGACACTTGCATATTATAACACAGATGAGGTGACCATCACATGGGCATTGTAACAGATTTGACGTGACCCACATAAGCATGTGTGACAGATGTGTGGTGACAATAACATGTGGGTTGTGACCATGTGAGGTGACACACAAGTGGGTTGTGCCTCATGTGATATTTCACTCCCATGTGTAATGTGACAGATATGATGTGACACTCCATAACACATGTGACAAATGTGAGGTGACAATCACACTCGAGGTGTGACATATGTCAGGTGACACTGCCACATGTGTTGAAGTAGAAATGGTGTGACCAATAACAGGCACAATGTGACTGACATTTTTGGATAATTGCATGTTATGACACACATGAGGTGACAATCACTCAGGCATTATGACAGGTGTGATGTGACAATCATAAGAGGCTTGTGACAGATGTGTGGTGACAATCACATGCCAATTGTGACAGGGTGAGCTGATACACACCTGGGTTGTGCCTGAAGTTATGTGACATTCTCATGTGTAATGACATATACTGTGTGATACTCTGTAATGCATGTGACAAATGTGAGGTGACAATCACAGTCTTGGTGTGACAGATGTCATGTGACACTGCCATGTGTGTTGAGACAGAAATGGCATGACAGTCACAGGCTCAATGTGACAGATATGATGTGACACTTGCCCATGATGACACTGGTGAGGTGACAATCACAGGGGGTTGTGAAAGTTGTGATGTGACACACATAATCAGTGTGTGACAGGTATGTTTTGGCAACCACATGTAGGTTGTGACCATGTGAGATGACACACAAGTGGGTTGTGCCTGCTGTGATGTGATACTCTCATGTGTGATGACAGATATGATGTAACACTTCATCAAGCATGTGGCAAATGTGAGTCAACAATCACACTCTGGGTGTGACAGATGTCAGATGACACTGCCATATTTGCTGAGACAGAAATGATGTGACAGTCACAGGCATGATGTGAAAAATAGGATGTGACACTACATAAAGCATGTCACAAATGTGAGGTGATAATGACACTTTGGATGTGACAGATATCACAACTGCCATGTGTGTTGAGACAGAAATGATATGACAATAACAGGCATGTGACTGATATGTAGTGGCACTTGCACATTATGACACATGAGAAGACAATCACAAGGACCTTGTGACAGGTGTGATGTGACAATCATAAGTGGTTTGTGCCAGTTGTGGGTTGACAATCACTCGATGGTTGTGATAATGTGAATTGTGGAAAAACAGGTTTGTGATATAGACTTTGACATGCACATGTGTGATGTGACAGATATGCAACTATCTCTAAGGCATGTGTCAAATATGAGGTGACGATCACACTCTGGGTGTAACAGATGTCAGGGGAATCTGCCACATGTGTTGAGACAGAAATGAGGTCACAGGTGCAATGTGACAGATATGATGTGACAGTTGTGCATGATGACACAGAGGAGGTGACAATCACAAGGGCACAGTGTGTGTTGAGGCAGAAATGCTGTGACAATAACAGACATGATGTGACAGATATGTTATGGCACTTGTGTGTTACAACACAGGTGATGTGACAATCACATGGGCCTTGTAACAGTTTTGATGTGACACACATAAGCATGTGTGACACATGTGTGGTGATCATGTGAGGTGACACACAAATGGCTTGTGCTTGATGTGATATGACTCTCATGTGTGATGACAGGTATGATGCGATGCTCTGTAAAGCAAGTGACAATGTGAGGTGACACACAAGTTGGTTGGAACTGATCTGATGTGACACACACATGTGTGATATGAGAGGTATGATGTGACACCCCTGCATGGCATGTGACTTATATGAGGTGACACTCACTCTCTGGGTGTGACACATGTCAGGAGACACTCTCATGCGTGTTGAGACAGATGTGATATGACAATCACAGGTGCAATGCGACACATATGATGGGGCATTTGCATGTTAAGATACATGTGGGATGACAACCACAGAAGCGTTGTGACAGTTGTGATGTGACAATCATAAATGGCTTGGGACAAATGAGTGGTGACAATCGTATGCTGATTGTGACCTTCTGAGTTGACATGCATGTGGGTTGTGATGGACATGATGTGACATGCACATGTGAAGTGACAGGTATGCTGTAATGCTTCTGGAAGTCTTCTGACAAATTGAGGTCACAATAACACTCTGAGTGTGACAGGTATCAGGTGACAATGCCACATGTGTTGAGACAGAAATGATATGAGAGCCACAGGCATGATGTGATAGCTATGATGTGACACTTGCCTCTTAAGACACATGGTGAGGTAACAATCACATGAGTGTTGTGACAGTTGTGATGTGACACACATAAGCAATGTGTGACAGGTGTGTGATGACAACCACATGCTGGTTGTGACCATGTGAGGTGACACAAGTGGGTTGTACCTGATGAGATATGACACTCTCACATGTGATGCGACAGATATGATGTGACACTCTGGAAGGCATTTGACACATGTGATGTGACACTCACACTCAGGGTATGACAGATGTCAGATGACACACCCACATGGGCTGAGACAGAAGTGACGTGATAATCATAAGTGTGATGGGATAGATACGATATAATGCTTTCATGTTATGACACATGTGAGGTAACGGCCACATGGGTGTGGTGACAGTTGTGATATGACACTGATAAGAGGCTTGTGACAGATGTGTGGTGACAATCATATGCCAGTGGTGAACACATGAGGTGACAAATGGGTGGTGATGGATGTGACGTGACAGTCCCATATGTGATGTGACAGGGAAACATGACACTTTGTAAGGCACCTGACAAATGGGAGGTGACAAACACACTCTGGGTGTGACAGATGCCAGGTGACACTGCCACATGTGTTGAGACAGAAATGATGCGAGAGTCACAGGCATGATGTGACAGATATGATGTGACACGTGCATTCTGACATAGGAGAAGTGACAGTCACATGGGTGTTATAACAGTTTTGATGTAACACACAGAAGTATGTGTGACAGATGTGTGGTGACAATCATATGCCAATTGTGACAATGGGAGGTGACACACAACTGGGTTGGATCTGATGTGATGTGACAATCACATGTGCAATGTGACAGGTATGATGTGACAGTTGTGCGTGAAGACACATGTGAGGTGACAGTCACTTGAGCATTGTGACAGTTGTGATGTGAGACTCATAAGTGGCTTGTGACCAGTGTGTGGTGACAATCATATGCAGATTGTGACCATCTGAGATCACATACATATGGGTTTTGACTGATGTGATGTGACCTGCACATGTCAGATGTGACAGGGATGATGTGACACTCCCAGAAGACGTGTGACAAGTGTGAGGTGACAATCACACTGTGGGTGTGACAGATATCAGGTGACACTGCCACGTGTGTTGAGACAGAAATGATGTGATGATCACAGGCATGATATGAGAGATATGATGTGACACTTGCATATTATAACACAGATGAGGTGACAATCACATGGGCATTGTAACAGATTTGACGTGACCCACATAAGCATGTGTGACAGATGTGTGGTGACAATAACATGTGGGTTGTGACCATGTGAGGTGACACACAAGTGGGTTGTGCCTCATGTGATATTTCACTCCCATGTGTAATGTGACAGATATGATGTGACACTCCATAACACATGTGACAAATGTGAGGTGACAATCACACTCGAGGTGTGACATATGTCAGGTGACACTGCCACATGTGTTGAAGTAGAAATGGTGTGACCAATAACAGGCACAATGTGACTGACATTTTTGGATAATTGCATGTTATGACACACATGAGGTGACAATCACTCAGGCATTATGACAGGTGTGATGTGACAATCATAAGAGGCTTGTGACAGATGTGTGGTGACAATCACATGCCAATTGTGACAGGGTGAGCTGATACACACCTGGGTTG
The DNA here is from genome assembly GCF_030028045.1 of Hippopotamus amphibius kiboko. Classification (NCBI taxonomy): domain Eukaryota; kingdom Metazoa; phylum Chordata; class Mammalia; order Artiodactyla; family Hippopotamidae; genus Hippopotamus; species Hippopotamus amphibius. The sequence continues at coordinate 55,349,584 of NC_080192.1, read as the reverse complement.
TGCCTGAAGTTATGTGACATTCTCATGTGTAATGACATATACTGTGTGATACTCTGTAATGCATGTGACAAATGTGAGGTGACAATCACAGTCTTGGTGTGACAGATGTCATGTGACACTGCCATGTGTGTTGAGACAGAAATGGCATGACAGTCACAGGCTCAATGTGACAGATATGATGTGACAGTTGTGCATGATGACACAGAGGAGGTGACAATCACAAGGGCACAGTGACAGCAGTGATGTGACCCACAGAAGCAGTGTGTGTGAAAACCCACATGCTGGTTGTGACTATGTGAGATGACACACAAGGGGCTTGTGCCTGATGTGATATGACACTGTCATGTGTGATGACAGATATGATGTGACACTCCATAAAGCACATGACAAATGTGAGGTGACAATCACACTCTTGGTGTGACAGATGTCATGTGACACTGACATGTGTGTTGAGACAAATAGGTGACAGCCACAGGCATGATGTGACAGATATGTGACACTTGCCTGTTATGACACAGATGAGGTGACCATCACATGGGCATGGTGACAGTTTGGATGTGACACACATAAGTGGTGTGTGACAGCTGTGTGGTGTCAACCACTTGCTGGTTGTGACCATGTGAGGTGACACACAAGTGGGTTGTGCCTGATGTGCTATGACACACTCATGTGATGGGACACATATGACATGACACTCCAGAAGTCATGTGACAAATGTGATGTGCTAATCACACTCTTGTTGAGACAGATGTCAGGTAACACTGCCATGTGTGTCGAGACAGAAATAGTGTGACCCTAACAGGCACAATGGGACTGAAATGTTGTGACACTTGCACATTATGACACCCATGAGGTGACAATCACACAGGCATTGGGACAGGTGTGATGTGACAATCATGAGTCTTGTGACCGATGTGTGGTGACATTGACATGCCAATTGTGACCATGTGGGGTGACACACAAGTGAATTTGGAACTGTTGTGATGTGACACACGCATGTGCAATGTGACTGGTGTGATGTGACACTCCTGGGAGGCATGTGACTAATATGAGGGGACAATCACACTCTGTGTGTCACAGGAGTCAGGTGACACTCTCAAGTGTGTTGAGACCCATGTGATGTGACAATCACATGTGCAATGACACAGGTATGATGTGACCCTTGGGCATTAAGACACATGAGGTGACAAATACATGAACATTGTGACAGTTGTGATGTGACCGTCATAAGCAGCTTGTGACAGATGTGCGGTGACAATCACATGCCAGTTGTGACCATGTGAGGTGACACACAAGTGGGCTGTGCCTGATGTGATATGACACTCTCATGTGTGATGACAGATAGGATGTGTCACTCTGTAAAGCATGTGCCAAATGTGAGGTAACACACTATGGGTGTAACAGATGTCAGATGACACTGCCACATTTGTTGAGGCAGAAATGCTGTGACAATAACAGACATGATGTGACTGATATGTTATGGCACTTGCGTGTTACAACACAGGTGATGTGACAATCACATGGGCCTTGTAACAGTTTTGATGTGACACACATAAGCATGTGTGACACATGTGTGGTGATCACGTGAGGTGACACACAAATGGCTTGTGCTTGATGTGATATGACTCTCATGTGTGATGACAGGTATGATGCGATGCTCTGTAAAGCAAGTGACAATGTGAGGTGACACACAAGTTGATTGGAACTGATCTGATGTGACACACACATGTGTGATATGAGAGGTATGATGTGACACTCCTGCATGGCATGTGACTTATATGAGGTGACAATCACTCTCTGGGTGTGACACATGTCAGGAGACACTCTCATGCATGTTGAGACAGATGTGATATGACAATCACAGGTGCAATGCGACACATATGATGGGGCATTTGCATGTTAAGATACATGTGGGATGACAACCACAGAAGCGTTGTGACAGTTGTGATGTGACAATCATAAATGGCTTGGGACAAATGAGTGGTGACAATCGTATGCTGATTGTGACCTTCTGAGTTGACATGCATGTGGGTTGTGATGGACATGATGTGACATGCACATGTGAAGTGACAGGTATGCTGTAATGCTTCTGGAAGTCTTCTGACAAATTGAGGTCACAATAACACTCTGAGTGTGACAGGTATCAGGTGACAATGCCACATGTGTTGAGACAGAAATGATATGAGAGCCACAGGCATGATGTGATAGCTATGATGTGACACTTGCCTCTTAAGACACATGGTGAGGTAACAATCACATGAGTGTTGTGACAGTTGTGATGTGACACACATAAGCAATGTGTGACAGGTGTGTGATGACAACCACATGCTGGTTGTGACCATGTGAGGTGACACAAGTGGGTTGTACCTGATGAGATATGACACTCTCACATGTGATGCGACAGATATGATGTGACACTCTGGAAGGCATTTGACACATGTGATGTGACACTCACACTCAGGGTATGACAGATGTCAGATGACACACCCACATGGGCTGAGACAGAAGTGACGTGATAATCATAAGTGTGATGGGATAGATACGATATAATGCTTTCATGTTATGACACATGTGAGGTAACGGCCACATGGGTGTGGTGACAGTTGTGATATGACACTGATAAGAGGCTTGTGACAGATGTGTGGTGACAATCATATGCCAGTGGTGAACACATGAGGTGACAAATGGGTGGTGATGGATGTGACGTGACAGTCCCATATGTGATGTGACAGGGAAACATGACACTTTGTAAGGCACCTGACAAATGGGAGGTGACAAACACACTCTGGGTGTGACAGATGCCAGGTGACACTGCCACATGTGTTGAGACAGAAATGATGCGAGAGTCACAGGCACGATGTGACAGATATGATGTGACACGTGCATTCTGACATAGGAGAAGTGACAGTCACATGGGTGTTATAACAGTTTTGATGTAACACACAGAAGTATGTGTGACAGATGTGTGGTGACAATCATATGCCAATTGTGACAATGGGAGGTGACACACAACTGGGTTGGATCTGATGTGATGTGACAATCACATGTGCAATGTGACAGGTATGATGTGACAGTTGTGCGTGAAGACACATGTGAGGTGACAGTCACTTGAGCATTGTGACAGTTGTGATGTGAGACTCATAAGTGGCTTGTGACCAGTGTGTGGTGACAATCATATGCAGATTGTGACCATCTGAGATCACATACATATGGGTTTTGACTGATGTGATGTGACATGCACATGTCAGATGTGACAGGGATGATGTGACACTCCCAGAAGACGTGTGACAAGTGTGAGGTGACAATCACACTGTGGGTGTGACAGATATCAGGTGACACTGCCACGTGTGTTGAGACAGAAATGATGTGATGATCACAGGCATGATATGAGAGATATGATGTGACACTTGCATATTATAACACAGATGAGGTGACAATCACATGGGCATTGTAACAGATTTGACGTGACCCACATAAGCATGTGTGACAGATGTGTGGTGACAATAACATGTGGGTTGTGACCATGTGAGGTGACACACAAGTGGGTTGTGCCTCATGTGATATTTCACTCCCATGTGTAATGTGACAGATATGATGTGACACTCCATAACACATGTGACAAATGTGAGGTGACAATCACACTCGAGGTGTGACATATGTCAGGTGACACTGCCACATGTGTTGAAGTAGAAGTGGTGTGACCAATAACAGGCACAATGTGACTGACATTTTTGGATAATTGCATGTTATGACACACATGAGGTGACAATCACTCAGGCATTATGACAGGTGTGATGTGACAATCATAAGAGGCTTGTGACAGATGTGTGGTGACAATCACATGCCAATTGTGACAGGGTGAGCTGATACACACGTGGGTTGTGCCTGAAGTTATGTGACATTCTCATGTGTAATGACATATACTGTGTGATACTCTGTAATGCATGTGACAAATGTGAGGTGACAATCACAGTCTTGGTGTGACAGATGTCATGTGACACTGCCATGTGTGTTGAGACAGAAATGGCATGACAGTCACAGGCTCAATGTGACAGATATGATGTGACAGTTGTGCATGATGACACAGAGGAGGTGACAATCACAAGGGCACAGTGACAGCAGTGATGTGACCCACAGAAGCAGTGTGTGTGAAAACCCACATGCTGGTTGTGACTATGTGAGATGACACACAAGGGGCTTGTGCCTGATGTGATATGACACTGTCATGTGTGATGACAGATATGATGTGACACTCCATAAAGCACATGACAAATGTGAGGTGACAATCACACTCTTGGTGTGACAGATGTCATGTGACACTGACATGTGTGTTGAGACAAATAGGTGACAGCCACAGGCATGATGTGACAGATATGTGACACTTGCCTGTTATGACACAGATGAGGTGACAATCACATGGGCATGGTGACAGTTTGGATGTGACACACATAAGTGGTGTGTGACAGCTGTGTGGTGTCAACCACTTGCTGGTTGTGACCATGTGAGGTGACACACAAGTGGGTTGTGCCTGATGTGCTATGACACACTCATGTGATGGGACACATATGACATGACACTCCAGAAGTCATGTGACAAATGTGATGTGCTAATCACACTCTTGTTGAGACAGATGTCAGGTAACACTGCCATGTGTGTCGAGACAGAAATAGTGTGACCCTAACAGGCACAATGGGACTGAAATGTTGTGACACTTGCACATTATGACACCCATGAGGTGACAATCACACAGGCATTGGGACAGGTGTGATGTGACAATCATGAGTCTTGTGACCGATGTGTGGTGACATTGACATGCCAATTGTGACCATGTGGGGTGACACACAAGTGAATTTGGAACTGTTGTGATGTGACACACGCATGTGCAATGTGACTGGTGTGATGTGACACTCCTGGGAGGCATGTGACTAATATGAGGGGACAATCACACTCTGTGTGTCACAGGAGTCAGGTGACACTCTCAAGTGTGTTGAGACCCATGTGATGTGACAATCACATGTGCAATGACACAGGTATGATGTGACCCTTGGGCATTAAGACACATGAGGTGACAAATACATGAACATTGTGACAGTTGTGATGTGACCGTCATAAGCAGCTTGTGACAGATGTGCGGTGACAATCACATGCCAGTTGTGACCATGTGAGGTGACACACAAGTGGGCTGTGCCTGATGTGATATGACACTCTCATGTGTGATGACAGATAGGATGTGTCACTCTGTAAAGCATGTGCCAAATGTGAGGTAACACACTATGGGTGTAACAGATGTCAGATGACACTGCCACATTTGTTGAGGCAGAAATGCTGTGACAATAACAGACATGATGTGACTGATATGTTATGGCACTTGCGTGTTACAACACAGGTGATGTGACAATCACATGGGCCTTGTAACAGTTTTGATGTGACACACATAAGCATGTGTGACACATGTGTGGTGATCACGTGAGGTGACACACAAATGGCTTGTGCTTGATGTGATATGACTCTCATGTGTGATGACAGGTATGATGCGATGCTCTGTAAAGCAAGTGACAATGTGAGGTGACACACAAGTTGATTGGAACTGATCTGATGTGACACACACATGTGTGATATGAGAGGTATGATGTGACACCCCTGCATGGCATGTGACTTATATGAGGTGACACTCACTCTCTGGGTGTGACACATGTCAGGAGACACTCTCATGCATGTTGAGACAGATGTGATATGACAATCACAGGTGCAATGCGACACATATGATGGGGCATTTGCATGTTAAGATACATGTGGGATGACAACCACAGAAGCGTTGTGACAGTTGTGATGTGACAATCATAAATGGCTTGGGACAAATGAGTGGTGACAATCGTATGCTGATTGTGACCTTCTGAGTTGACATGCATGTGGGTTGTGATGGACATGATGTGACATGCACATGTGAAGTGACAGGTATGCTGTAATGCTTCTGGAAGTCTTCTGACAAATTGAGGTCACAATAACACTCTGAGTGTGACAGGCATCAGGTGACAATGCCACATGTGTTGAGACAGAAATGATATGAGAGCCACAGGCATGATGTGATAGCTATGATGTGACACTTGCCTCTTAAGACACATGGTGAGGTAACAATCACATGAGTGTTGTGACAGTTGTGATGTGACACACATAAGCAATGTGTGACAGGTGTGTGATGACAACCACATGCTGGTTGTGACCATGTGAGGTGACACAAGTGGGTTGTACCTGATGAGATATGACACTCTCACATGTGATGCGACAGATATGATGTGACACTCTGGAAGGCATTTGACACATGTGATGTGACACTCACACTCAGGGTATGACAGATGTCAGATGACACACCCACATGGGCTGAGACAGAATTGACGTGATAATCATAAGTGTGATGGGATAGATACGATATAATGCTTTCATGTTATGACACATGTGAGGTAACGGCCACATGGGTGTGGTGACAGTTGTGATATGACACTGATAAGAGGCTTGTGACAGATGTGTGGTGACAATCATATGCCAGTGGTGAACACATGAGGTGACAAATGGGTGGTGATGGATGTGACGTGGCAGTCCCATATGTGATGTGACAGGGAAACATGACACTTTGTAAGGCACCTGACAAATGGGAGGTGACAAACACACTCTGGGTGTGACAGATGCCAGGTGACACTGCCACATGTGTTGAGACAGAAATGATGCGAGAGTCACAGGCACGATGTGACAGCTATGATGTGACACGTGCATTCTGACATAGGAGAAGTGACAGTCACATGGGTGTTATAACAGTTTTGATGTAACACACAGAAGTATGTGTGACAGATGTGTGGTGACAATCATATGCCAATTGTGACAATGGGAGGTGACACACAACTGGGTTGGAGCTGATGTGATGTGACAATCACATGTGCAATGTGACAGGTATGATGTGACAGTTGTGCGTGAAGACACATGTGAGGTGACAGTCACTTGAGCATTGTGACAGTTGTGATGTGAGACTCATAAGTGGCTTGTGACCAGTGTGTGGTGACAATCATATGCAGATTGTGACCATCTGAGATCACATACATATGGGTTTTGACTGATGTGATGTGACATGCACATGTCAGATGTGACAGGGATGATGTGACACTCCCAGAAGACGTGTGACAAGTGTGAGGTGACAATCACACTGTGGGTGTGACAGATATCAGGTGACACTGCCACGTGTGTTGAGACAGAAATGATGTGATGATCACAGGCATGATATGAGAGATATGATGTGACACTTGCATATTATAACACAGATGAGGTGACCATCACATGGGCATTGTAACAGATTTGACGTGACCCACATAAGCATGTGTGACAGATGTGTGGTGACAATAACATGTGGGTTGTGACCATGTGAGGTGACACACAAGTGGGTTGTGCCTCATGTGATATTTCACTCCCATGTGTAATGTGACAGATATGATGTGACACTCCATAACACATGTGACAAATGTGAGGTGACAATCACACTCGAGGTGTGACATATGTCAGGTGACACTGCCACATGTGTTGAAGTAGAAATGGTGTGACCAATAACAGGCACAATGTGACTGACATTTTTGGATAATTGCATGTTATGACACACATGAGGTGACAATCACTCAGGCATTATGACAGGTGTGATGTGACAATCATAAGAGGCTTGTGACAGATGTGTGGTGACAATCACATGCCAATTGTGACAGGGTGAGCTGATACACACGTGGGTTGTGCCTGAAGTTATGTGACATTCTCATGTGTAATGACATATACTGTGTGATACTCTGTAATGCATGTGACAAATGTGAGGTGACAATCACAGTCTTGGTGTGACAGATGTCATGTGACACTGCCATGTGTGTTGAGACAGAAATGGCATGACAGTCACAGGCTCAATGTGACAGATATGATGTGACACTTGCCCATGATGACACTGGTGAGGTGACAATCACAGGGGGTTGTGAAAGTTGTGATGTGACACACATAATCAGTGTGTGACAGGTATGTTTTGGCAACCACATGTAGGTTGTGACCATGTGAGATGACACACAAGTGGGTTGTGCCTGCTGTGATGTGATACTCTCATGTGTGATGACAGATATGATGTAACACTTCATCAAGCATGTGGCAAATGTGAGTCAACAATCACACTCTGGGTGTGACAGATGTCAGATGACACTGCCATATTTGCTGAGACAGAAATGATGTGACAGTCACAGGCATGATGTGAAAAATAGGATGTGACACTACATAAAGCATGTCACAAATGTGAGGTGATAATGACACTTTGGATGTGACAGATATCACAACTGCCATGTGTGTTGAGACAGAAATGATATGACAATAACAGGCATGTGACTGATATGTAGTGGCACTTGCACATTATGACACATGAGAAGACAATCACAAGGACCTTGTGACAGGTGTGATGTGACAATCATAAGTGGTTTGTGCCAGTTGTGGGTTGACAATCACTCGATGGTTGTGATAATGTGAATTGTGGAAAAACAGGTTTGTGATATAGACTTTGACATGCACATGTGTGATGTGACAGATATGCGACTCTCTCTAAGGCATGTGTCAAATATGAGGTGACGATCACACTCTGGGTGTAACAGATGTCAGGGGAATCTGCCACATGTGTTGAGACAGAAATGAGGTCACAGGTGCAATGTGACAGATATGATGTGACAGTTGTGCATGATGACACAGAGGAGGTGACAATCACAAGGGCACAGTGTGTGTTGAGGCAGAAATGCTGTGACAATAACAGACATGATGTGACTGATATGTTATGGCACTTGTGTGTTACAACACAGGTGATGTGACAATCACATGGGCCTTGTAACAGTTTTGATGTGACACACATAAGCATGTGTGACACATGTGTGGTGATCACGTGAGGTGACACACAAATGGCTTGTGCTTGATGTGATATGACTCTCATGTGTGATGACAGGTATGATGCGATGCTCTGTAAAGCAAGTGACAATGTGAGGTGACACACAAGTTGGTTGGAACTGATCTGATGTGACACACACATGTGTGATATGAGAGGTATGATGTGACACCCCTGCATGGCATGTGACTTATATGAGGTGACACTCACTCTCTGGGTGTGACACATGTCAGGAGACACTCTCATGCGTGTTGAGACAGATGTGATATGACAATCACAGGTGCAATGCGACACATATGATGGGGCATTTGCATGTTAAGATACATGTGGGATGACAACCACAGAAGCGTTGTGACAGTTGTGATGTGACAATCATAAATGGCTTGGGACAAATGAGTGGTGACAATCGTATGCTGATTGTGACCTTCTGAGTTGACATGCATGTGGGTTGTGATGGACATGATGTGACATGCACATGTGAAGTGACAGGTATGCTGTAATGCTTCTGGAAGTCTTCTGACAAATTGAGGTCACAATACCACTCTGAGTGTGACAGGTATCAGGTGACAATGCCACATGTGTTGAGACAGAAATGATATGAGAGCCACAGGCATGATGTGATAGCTATGATGTGACACTTGCCTCTTAAGACACATGTTGAGGTAACAATCACATGAGTGTTGTGACAGTTGTGATGTGACACACATAAGCAATGTGTGACAGGTGTGTGATGACAACCACATGCTGGTTGTGACCATGTGAGGTGACACAAGTGGGTTGTACCTGATGAGATATGACACTCTCACATGTGATGCGACAGATATGATGTGACACTCTGGAAGGCATTTGACACATGTGATGTGACACTCACACTCAGGGTATGACAGATGTCAGATGACACACCCACATGGGCTGAGACAGAAGTGACGTGATAATCATAAGTGTGATGGGATAGATACGATATAATGCTTTCATGTTATGACACATGTGAGGTAACGGCCACATGGGTGTGGTGACAGTTGTGATATGACACTGATAAGAGGCTTGTGACAGATGTGTGGTGACAATCATATGCCAGTGGTGAACACATGAGGTGACAAATGGGTGGTGATGGATGTGACGTGACAGTCCCATATGTGATGTGACAGGGAAACATGACACTTTGTAAGGCACCTGACAAATGGGAGGTGACAAACACACTCTGGGTGTGACAGATGCCAGGTGACACTGCCACATGTGTTGAGACAGAAATGATGCAAGAGTCACAGGCACGATGTGACAGATATGATGTGACACGTGCATTCTGACATAGGAGAAGTGACAGTCACATGGGTGTTATAACAGTTTTGATGTAACACACAGAAGTATGTGTGACAGATGTGTGGTGACAATCATATGCCAATTGTGACAATGGGAGGTGACACACAACTGGGTTGGATCTGATGTGATGTGACAATCACATGTGCAATGTGACAGGTATGATGTGACAGTTGTGCGTGAAGACACATGTGAGGTGACAGTCACTTGAGCATTGTGACAGTTGTGATGTGAGACTCATAAGTGGCTTGTGACCAGTGTGTGGTGACAATCATATGCAGATTGTGACCATCTGAGATCACATACATATGGGTTTTGACTGATGTGATGTGACATGCACATGTCAGATGTGACAGGGATGATGTGACACTCCCAGAAGACGTGTGACAAGTGTGAGGTGACAATCACACTGTGGGTGTGACAGATATCAGGTGACACTGCCACGTGTGTTGAGACAGAAATGATGTGATGATCACAGGCATGATATGAGAGATATGATGTGACACTTGCATATTATAACACAGATGAGGTGACAATCACATGGGCATTGTAACAGATTTGACGTGACCCACATAAGCATGTGTGACAGATGTGTGGTGACAATAACATGTGGGTTGTGACCATGTGAGGTGACACACAAGTGGGTTGTGCCTCATGTGATATTTCACTCCCATGTGTAATGTGACAGATATGATGTGACACTCCATAACACATGTGACAAATGTGAGGTGACAATCACACTCGAGGTGTGACATATGTCAGGTGACACTGCCACATGTGTTGAAGTAGAAATGGTGTGACCAATAACAGGCACAATGTGACTGACATTTTTGGATAATTGCATGTTATGACACACATGAGGTGACAATCACTCAGGCATTATGACAGGTGTGATGTGACAATCATAAGAGGCTTGTGACAGATGTGTGGTGACAATCACATGCCAATTGTGACAGGGTGAGCTGATACACACGTGGGTTGTGCCTGAAGTTATGTGACATTCTCATGTGTAATGACATATACTGTGTGATACTCTGTAATGCATGTGACAAATGTGAGGTGACAATCACAGTCTTGGTGTGACAGATGTCATGTGACACTGCCATGTGTGTTGAGACAGAAATGGCATGACAGTCACAGGCTCAATGTGAGAGATATGATGTGACAGTTGTGCATGATGACACAGAGGAGGTGACAATCACAAGGGCACTGTGACAGCAGTGATGTGACCCACATAAGCAGTGTGTGAGAAAACCCACATGCTGGTTGTGACTATGTGAGATGACACACAAGGGGCTTGTGCCTGATGTGATATGACACTGTCATGTGTGATGACAGATATGATGTGGCACTCCATAAAGCACATGACAAATGTGAGGTGACAATCACACTCTTGGTGTGACAGATGTCATGTGACACTGACATGTGTGTTGAGACAAATAGGTGACAGCCACAGGCATGATGTGACAGATATGTGACACTTGCCTGTTATGACACAGATGAGGTGACCATCACATGGGCATGGTGACAGTTTGGATGTGACACACATAAGTGGTGTGTGACAGCTGTGTGGTGTCAACCACTTGCTGGTTGTGACCATGTGAGGTGACACACAAGTGGGTTGTGCCTGATGTGCTATGACACACTCATGTGATGGGACACATATGACATGACACTCCAGAAGTCATGTGACACATGTGATGTGCTAATCACACTCTTGTTGAGACAGATGTCAGGTAACACTGCCATGTGTGTCGAGACAGAAATAGTGTGACCCTAACAGGCACAATGTGACTGAAATGTTGTGACACTTGCACATTATGACACCCATGAGGTGACAATCACACAGGCATTGGGACAGGTGTGATGTGACAATCATGAGTCTTGTGACAGATGTGTGGTGACATTGACATGCCAATTGTGACCATGTGAGGTGACACACAAGTGAATTTGGAACTGTTACGATGTGACACACGCATGTGCAATGTGACTGGTGTGATGTGACACTCCTGGGAGGCATGTGACTAATATGAGGGGACAATCACACTCTGTGTGTCACAGGAGTCAGGTGACACTCTCAAGTGTGTTGAGACCCATGTGATGTGACAATCACATGTGCAATGACACAGGTATGATGTGACCCTTGGGCATTAAGACACATGAGGTGACAAATACATGAATATTGTGACAGTTGTGATGTGACCATCATAAGCAGCTTGTGACAGATGTGCGGTGACAATCACATGCCAGTTGTGACCATGTGAGGTGACACACAAGTGGGCTGTGCCTGATGTGATATGACACTCTCATGTGTGATGACAGATAGGATGTGTCACTCTGTAAAGCATGTGCCAAATGTGAGGTAACACACTATGGGTGTAACAGATGTCAGATGACACTGCCACATTTGTTGAGGCAGAAATGCTGTGACAATAACAGACATGATGTGACTGATATGTTATGGCACTTGCGTGTTACAACACAGGTGATGTGACAATCACATGGGCCTTGTAACAGTTTTGATGTGACACACATAAGCATGTGTGACACATGTGTGGTGATCACGTGAGGTGACACACAAATGGCTTGTGCTTGATGTGATATGACTCTCATGTGTGATGACAGGTATGATGCGATGCTCTGTAAAGCAAGTGACAATGTGAGGTGACACACAAGTTGGTTGGAACTGATCTGATGTGACACACACATGTGTGATATGAGAGGTATGATGTGACACCCCTGCATGGCATGTGACTTATATGAGGTGACACTCACTCTCTGGGTGTGACACATGTCAGGAGACACTCTCATGCATGTTGAGACAGATGTGATATGACAATCACAGGTGCAATGCGACACATATGATGGGGCATTTGCATGTTAAGATACATGTGGGATGACAACCACAGAAGCGTTGTGACAGTTGTGATGTGACAATCATAAATGGCTTGGGACAAATGAGTGGTGACAATCGTATGCTGATTGTGACCTTCTGAGTTGACATGCATGTGGGTTGTGATGGACATGATGTGACATGCACATGTGAAGTGACAGGTATGCTGTAATGCTTCTGGAAGTCTTCTGACAAATTGAGGTCACAATACCACTCTGAGTGTGACAGGTATCAGGTGACAATGCCACATGTGTTGAGACAGAAATGATATGAGAGCCACAGGCATGATGTGATAGCTATGATGTGACACTTGCCTCTTAAGACACATGGTGAGGTAACAATCACATGAGTGTTGTGACAGTTGTGATGTGACACACATAAGCAATGTGTGACAGGTGTGTGATGACAACCACATGCTGGTTGTGACCATGTGAGGTGACACAAGTGGGTTGTACCTGATGAGATATGACACTCTCACATGTGATGCAACAGATATGATGTGACACTCTGGAAGGCATTTGACACATGTGATGTGACACTCACACTCAGGGTATGACAGATGTCAGATGACACACCCACATGGGCTGAGACAGAAGTGACGTGATAATCATAAGTGTGATGGGATAGATACGATATAATGCTTTCATGTTATGACACATGTGAGGTAACGGCCACATGGGTGTGGTGACAGTTGTGATATGACACTGATAAGAGGCTTGTGACAGATGTGTGGTGACAATCATATGCCAGTGGTGAACACATGAGGTGACAAATGGGTGGTGATGGATGTGACGTGACAGTCCCATATGTGATGTGACAGGGAAACATGACACTTTGTAAGGCACCTGACAAATGGGAGGTGACAAACACACTCTGGGTGTGACAGATGCCAGGTGACACTGCCACATGTGTTGAGACAGAAATGATGCGAGAGTCACAGGCACGATGTGACAGCTATGATGTGACATGTGCATTCTGACATAGGAGAAGTGACAGTCACATGGGTGTTATAACAGTTTTGATGTAACACACAGAAGTATGTGTGACAGATGTGTGGTGACAATCATATGCCAATTGTGACAATGGGAGGTGACACACAACTGGGTTGGATCTGATGTGATGTGACAATCACATGTGCAATGTGACAGGTATGATGTGACAGTTGTGCGTGAAGACACATGTGAGGTGACAGTCACTTGAGCATTGTGACAGTTGTGATGTGAGACTCATAAGTGGCTTGTGACCAGTGTGTGGTGACAATCATATGCAGATTGTGACCATCTGAGATCACATACATATGGGTTTTGACTGATGTGATGTGACATGCACATGTCAGATGTGACAGGGATGATGTGACACTCCCAGAAGACGTGTGACAAGTGTGAGGTGACAATCACACTGTGGGTGTGACAGATATCAGGTGACACTGCCACGTGTGTTGAGACAGAAATGATGTGATGATCACAGGCATGATATGAGAGATATGATGTGACACTTGCATATTATAACACAGATGAGGTGACAATCACATGGGCATTGTAACAGATTTGATGTGACCCACATAAGCATGTGTGACAGATGTGTGGTGACAATAACATGTGGGTTGTGACCATGTGAGGTGACACACAAGTGGGTTGTGCCTCATGTGATATTTCACTCCCATGTGTAATGTGACAGATATGATGTGACACTCCATAACACATGTGACAAATGTGAGGTGACAATCACACTCGAGGTGTGACATATGTCAGGTGACACTGCCACATGTGTTGAAGTAGAAATGGTGTGACCAATAACAGGCACAATGTGACTGACATTTTTGGATAATTGCATGTTATGACACACATGAGGTGACAATCACTCAGGCATTATGACAGGTGTGATGTGACAATCATAAGAGGCTTGTGACAGATGTGTGGTGACAATCACATGCCAATTGTGACAGGGTGAGCTGATACACACGTGGGTTGTGCCTGAAGTTATGTGACATTCTCATGTGTAATGACATATACTGTGTGATACTCTGTAATGCATGTGACAAATGTGAGGTGACAATCACAGTCTTGGTGTGACAGATGTCATGTGACACTGCCATGTGTGTTGAGACAGAAATGGCATGACAGTCACAGGCTCAATGTGAGAGATATGATGTGACAGTTGTGCATGATGACACAGAGGAGGTGACAATCACAAGGGCACTGTGACAGCAGTGATGTGACCCACATAAGCAGTGTGTGAGAAAACCCACATGCTGGTTGTGACTATGTGAGATGACACACAAGGGGCTTGTGCCTGATGTGATATGACACTGTCATGTGTGATGACAGATATGATGTGGCACTCCATAAAGCACATGACAAATGTGAGGTGACAATCACACTCTTGGTGTGACAGATGTCATGTGACACTGACATGTGTGTTGAGACAAATAGGTGACAGCCACAGGCATGATGTGACAGATATGTGACACTTGCCTGTTATGACACAGATGAGGTGACCATCACATGGGCATGGTGACAGTTTGGATGTGACACACATAAGTGGTGTGTGACAGCTGTGTGGTGTCAACCACTTGCTGGTTGTGACCATGTGAGGTGACACACAAGTGGGTTGTGCCTGATGTGCTATGACACACTCATGTGATGGGACACATATGACATGACACTCCAGAAGTCATGTGACACATGTGATGTGCTAATCACACTCTTGTTGAGACAGATGTCAGGTAACACTGCCATGTGTGTCGAGACAGAAATAGTGTGACCCTAACAGGCACAATGTGACTGAAATGTTGTGACACTTGCACATTATGACACCCATGAGGTGACAATCACACAGGCATTGGGACAGGTGTGATGTGACAATCATGAGTCTTGTGACAGATGTGTGGTGACATTGACATGCCAATTGTGACCATGTGGGGTGACACACAAGTGAATTTGGAACTGTTACGATGTGACACACGCATGTGCAATGTGACTGGTGTGATGTGACACTCCTGGGAGGCATGTGACTAATATGAGGGGACAATCACACTCTGTGTGTCACAGGAGTCAGGTGACACTCTCAAGTGTGTTGAGACCCATGTGATGTGACAATCACATGTGCAATGACACAGGTATGATGTGACCCTTGGGCATTAAGACACATGAGGTGACAAATACATGAATATTGTGACAGTTGTGATGTGACCATCATAAGCAGCTTGTGACAGATGTGCGGTGACAATCACATGCCAGTTGTGACCATGTGAGGTGACACACAAGTGGGCTGTGCCTGATGTGATATGACACTCTCATGTGTGATGACAGATAGGATGTGTCACTCTGTAAAGCATGTGCCAAATGTGAGGTAACACACTATGGGTGTAACAGATGTCAGATGACACTGCCACATTTGTTGAGGCAGAAATGCTGTGACAATAACAGACATGATGTGACTGATATGTTATGGCACTTGCGTGTTACAACACAGGTGATGTGACAATCACATGGGCCTTGTAACAGTTTTGATGTGACACACATAAGCATGTGTGACACATGTGTGGTGATCACGTGAGGTGACACACAAATGGCTTGTGCTTGATGTGATATGACTCTCATGTGTGATGACAGGTATGATGCGATGCTCTGTAAAGCAAGTGACAATGTGAGGTGACACACAAGTTGGTTGGAACTGATCTGATGTGACACACACATGTGTGATATGAGAGGTATGATGTGACACCCCTGCATGGCATGTGACTTATATGAGGTGACACTCACTCTCTGGGTGTGACACATGTCAGGAGACACTCTCATGCATGTTGAGACAGATGTGATATGACAATCACAGGTGCAATGCGACACATATGATGGGGCATTTGCATGTTAAGATACATGTGGGATGACAACCACAGAAGCGTTGTGACAGTTGTGATGTGACAATCATAAATGGCTTGGGACAAATGAGTGGTGACAATCGTATGCTGATTGTGACCTTCTGAGTTGACATGCATGTGGGTTGTGATGGACATGATGTGACATGCACATGTGAAGTGACAGGTATGCTGTAATGCTTCTGGAAGTCTTCTGACAAATTGAGGTCACAATACCACTCTGAGTGTGACAGGTATCAGGTGACAATGCCACATGTGTTGAGACAGAAATGATATGAGAGCCACAGGCATGATGTGATAGCTATGATGTGACACTTGCCTCTTAAGACACATGGTGAGGTAACAATCACATGAGTGTTGTGACAGTTGTGATGTGACACACATAAGCAATGTGTGACAGGTGTGTGATGACAACCACATGCTGGTTGTGACCATGTGAGGTGACACAAGTGGGTTGTACCTGATGAGATATGACACTCTCACATGTGATGCAACAGATATGATGTGACACTCTGGAAGGCATTTGACACATGTGATGTGACACTCACACTCAGGGTATGACAGATGTCAGATGACACACCCACATGGGCTGAGACAGAAGTGACGTGATAATCATAAGTGTGATGGGATAGATACGATATAATGCTTTCATGTTATGACACATGTGAGGTAACGGCCACATGGGTGTGGTGACAGTTGTGATATGACACTGATAAGAGGCTTGTGACAGATGTGTGGTGACAATCATATGCCAGTGGTGAACACATGAGGTGACAAATGGGTGGTGATGGATGTGACGTGACAGTCCCATATGTGATGTGACAGGGAAACATGACACTTTGTAAGGCACCTGACAAATGGGAGGTGACAAACACACTCTGGGTGTGACAGATGCCAGGTGACACTGCCACATGTGTTGAGACAGAAATGATGCGAGAGTCACAGGCACGATGTGACAGCTATGATGTGACATGTGCATTCTGACATAGGAGAAGTGACAGTCACATGGGTGTTATAACAGTTTTGATGTAACACACAGAAGTATGTGTGACAGATGTGTGGTGACAATCATATGCCAATTGTGACAATGGGAGGTGACACACAACTGGGTTGGATCTGATGTGATGTGACAATCACATGTGCAATGTGACAGGTATGATGTGACAGTTGTGCGTGAAGACACATGTGAGGTGACAGTCACTTGAGCATTGTGACAGTTGTGATGTGAGACTCATAAGTGGCTTGTGACCAGTGTGTGGTGACAATCATATGCAGATTGTGACCATCTGAGATCACATACATATGGGTTTTGACTGATGTGATGTGACATGCACATGTCAGATGTGACAGGGATGATGTGACACTCCCAGAAGACGTGTGACAAGTGTGAGGTGACAATCACACTGTGGGTGTGACAGATATCAGGTGACACTGCCACGTGTGTTGAGACAGAAATGATGTGATGATCACAGGCATGATATGAGAGATATGATGTGACACTTGCATATTATAACACAGATGAGGTGACAATCACATGGGCATTGTAACAGATTTGATGTGACCCACATAAGCATGTGTGACAGATGTGTGGTGACAATAACATGTGGGTTGTGACCATGTGAGGTGACACACAAGTGGGTTGTGCCTCATGTGATATTTCACTCCCATGTGTAATGTGACAGATATGATGTGACACTCCATAACACATGTGACAAATGTGAGGTGACAATCACACTCGAGGTGTGACATATGTCAGGTGACACTGCCACATGTGTTGAAGTAGAAATGGTGTGACCAATAACAGGCACAATGTGACTGACATTTTTGGATAATTGCATGTTATGACACACATGAGGTGACAATCACTCAGGCATTATGACAGGTGTGATGTGACAATCATAAGAGGCTTGTGACAGATGTGTGGTGACAATCACATGCCAATTGTGACAGGGTGAGCTGATACACACGTGGGGTGTGCCTGAAGTTATGTGACATTCTCATGTGTAATGACATATACTGTGTGATACTCTGTAATGCATGTGACAAATGTGAGGTGACAATCACAGTCTTGGTGTGACAGATGTCATGTGACACTGCCATGTGTGTTGAGACAGAAATGGCATGACAGTCACAGGCTCAATGTGACAGATATGATGTGACACTTGCCCATGATGACACTGGTGAGGTGACAATCACAGGGGGTTGTGAAAGTTGTGATGTGACACACATAATCAGTGTGTGACAGGTATGTTTTGGCAACCACATGTAGGTTGTGACCATGTGAGATGACACACAAGTGGGTTGTGCCTGCTGTGATGTGATACTCTCATGTGTGATGACAGATATGATGTAACACTTCATCAAGCATGTGGCAAATGTGAGTCAACAATCACACTCTGGGTGTGACAGATGTCAGATGACACTGCCATATTTGCTGAGACAGAAATGATGTGACAGTCACAGGCATGATGTGAAAAATAGGATGTGACACTACATAAAGCATGTCACAAATGTGAGGTGATAATGACACTTTGGATGTGACAGATATCACAACTGCCATGTGTGTTGAGACAGAAATGATATGACAATAACAGGCATGTGACTGATATGTAGTGGCACTTGCACATTATGACACATGAGAAGACAATCACAAGGACCTTGTGACAGGTGTGATGTGACAATCATAAGTGGTTTGTGCCAGTTGTGGGTTGACAATCACTCGATGGTTGTGATAATGTGAATTGTGGAAAAACAGGTTTGTGATATAGACTTTGACATGCACATGTGTGATGTGACAGATATGCGACTCTCTCTAAGGCATGTGTCAAATATGAGGTGACGATCACACTCTGGGTGTAACAGATGTCAGGGGAATCTGCCACATGTGTTGAGACAGAAATGAGGTCACAGGTGCAATGTGACAGATATGATGTGACAGTTGTGCATGATGACACAGAGGAGGTGACAATCACAAGGGCACAGTGTGTGTTGAGGCAGAAATGCTGTGACAATAACAGACATGATGTGACTGATATGTTATGGCACTTGCGTGTTACAACACAGGTGATGTGACAATCACATGGGCCTTGTAACAGTTTTGATGTGACACACATAAGCATGTGTGACACATGTGTGGTGATCACGTGAGGTGACACACAAATGGCTTGTGCTTGATGTGATATGACTCTCATGTGTGATGACAGGTATGATGCGATGCTCTGTAAAGCAAGTGACAATGTGAGGTGACACACAAGTTGGTTGGAACTGATCTGATGTGACACACACATGTGTGATATGAGAGGTATGATGTGACACCCCTGCATGGCATGTGACTTATATGAGGTGACAATCACTCTCTGGGTGTGACACATGTCAGGAGACACTCTCATGCGTGTTGAGACAGATGTGATATGACAATCACAGGTGCAATGCGACACATATGATGGGGCATTTGCATGTTAAGATACATGTGGGATGACAACCACAGAAGCGTTGTGACAGTTGTGATGTGACAGTCATAAATGGCTTGGGACAAATGAGTGGTGACAATCGTATGCTGATTGTGACCTTCTGAGTTGACATGCATGTGGGTTGTGATGGACATGATGTGACATGCACATGTGAAGTGACAGGTATGCTGTAATGCTTCTGGAAGTCTTCTGACAAATTGAGGTCACAATAACACTCTGAGTGTGACAGGTATCAGGTGACAATGCCACATGTGTTGAGACAGAAATGATATGAGAGCCACAGGCATGATGTGATAGCTATGATGTGACACTTGCCTCTTAAGACACATGTTGAGGTAACAATCACATGAGTGTTGTGACAGTTGTGATGTGACACACATAAGCAATGTGTGACAGGTGTGTGATGACAACCACATGCTGGTTGTGACCATGTGAGGTGACACAAGTGGGTTGTACCTGATGAGATATGACACTCTCACATGTGATGCGACAGATATGATGTGACACTCTGGAAGGCATTTGACACATGTGATGTGACACTCACACTCAGGGTATGACAGATGTCAGATGACACACCCACATGGGCTGAGACAGAAGTGACGTGATAATCATAAGTGTGATGGGATAGATACGATATAATGCTTTCATGTTATGACACATGTGAGGTAACGGCCACATGGGTGTGGTGACAGTTGTGATATGACACTGATAAGAGGCTTGTGACAGATGTGTGGTGACAATCATATGCCAGTGGTGAACACATGAGGTGACAAATGGGTGGTGATGGATGTGACGTGACAGTCCCATATGTGATGTGACAGGGAAACATGACACTTTGTAAGGCACCTGACAAATGGGAGGTGACAAACACACTCTGGGTGTGACAGATGCCAGGTGACACTGCCACATGTGTTGAGACAGAAATGATGCGAGAGTCACAGGCACGATGTGACAGATATGATGTGACACGTGCATTCTGACATAGGAGAAGTGACAGTCACATGGGTGTTATAACAGTTTTGATGTAACACACAGAAGTATGTGTGACAGATGTGTGGTGACAATCATATGCCAATTGTGACAATGGGAGGTGACACACAACTGGGTTGGATCTGATGTGATGTGACAATCACATGTGCAATGTGACAGGTATGATGTGACAGTTGTGCGTGAAGACACATGTGAGGTGACAGTCACTTGAGCATTGTGACAGTTGTGATGTGAGACTCATAAGTGGCTTGTGACCAGTGTGTGGTGACAATCATATGCAGATTGTGACCATCTGAGATCACATACATATGGGTTTTGACTGATGTGATGTGACATGCACATGTCAGATGTGACAGGGATGATGTGACACTCCCAGAAGACGTGTGACAAGTGTGAGGTGACAATCACACTGTGGGTGTGACAGATATCAGGTGACACTGCCACGTGTGTTGAGACAGAAATGATGTGATGATCACAGGCATGATATGAGAGATATGATGTGACACTTGCATATTATAACACAGATGAGGTGACAATCACATGGGCATTGTAACAGATTTGATGTGACCCACATAAGCATGTGTGACAGATGTGTGGTGACAATAACATGTGGGTTGTGACCATGTGAGGTGACACACAAGTGGGTTGTGCCTCATGTGATATTTCACTCCCATGTGTAATGTGACAGATATGATGTGACACTCCATAACACATGTGACAAATGTGAGGTGACAATCACACTCGAGGTGTGACATATGTCAGGTGACACTGCCACATGTGTTGAAGTAGAAATGGTGTGACCAATAACAGGCACAATGTGACTGACATTTTTGGATAATTGCATGTTATGACACACATGAGGTGACAATCACTCAGGCATTATGACAGGTGTGATGTGACAATCATAAGAGGCTTGTGACAGATGTGTGGTGACAATCACATGCCAATTGTGACAGGGTGAGCTGATACACACCTGGGTTGTGCCTGAAGTTATGTGACATTCTCATGTGTAATGACATATACTGTGTGATACTCTGTAATGCATGTGACAAATGTGAGGTGACAATCACAGTCTTGGTGTGACAGATGTCATGTGACACTGCCATGTGTGTTGAGACAGAAATGGCATGACAGTCACAGGCTCAATGTGACAGATATGATGTGACAGTTGTGCATGATGACACAGAGGAGGTGACAATCACAAGGGCACAGTGACAGCAGTGATGTGACCCACAGAAGCAGTGTGTGTGAAAACCCACATGCTGGTTGTGACTATGTGAGATGACACACAAGGGGCTTGTGCCTGATGTGATATGACACTGTCATGTGTGATGACAGATATGATGTGACACTCCATAAAGCACATGACAAATGTGAGGTGACAATCACACTCTTGGTGTGACAGATGTCATGTGACACTGACATGTGTGTTGAGACAAATAGGTGACAGCCACAGGCATGATGTGACAGATATGTGACACTTGCCTGTTATGACACAGATGAGGTGACAATCACATGGGCATGGTGACAGTTTGGATGTGACACACATAAGTGGTGTGTGACAGCTGTGTGGTGTCAACCACTTGCTGGTTGTGACCATGTGAGGTGACACACAAGTGGGTTGTGCCTGATGTGCTATGACACACTCATGTGATGGGACACATATGACATGACACTCCAGAAGTCATGTGACAAATGTGATGTGCTAATCACACTCTTGTTGAGACAGATGTCAGGTAACACTGCCATGTGTGTCGAGACAGAAATAGTGTGACCCTAACAGGCACAATGGGACTGAAATGTTGTGACACTTGCACATTATGACACCCATGAGGTGACAATCACACAGGCATTGGGACAGGTGTGATGTGACAATCATGAGTCTTGTGACCGATGTGTGGTGACATTGACATGCCAATTGTGACCATGTGGGGTGACACACAAGTGAATTTGGAACTGTTGTGATGTGACACACGCATGTGCAATGTGACTGGTGTGATGTGACACTCCTGGGAGGCATGTGACTAATATGAGGGGACAATCACACTCTGTGTGTCACAGGAGTCAGGTGACACTCTCAAGTGTGTTGAGACCCATGTGATGTGACAATCACATGTGCAATGACACAGGTATGATGTGACCCTTGGGCATTAAGACACATGAGGTGACAAATACATGAACATTGTGACAGTTGTGATGTGACCGTCATAAGCAGCTTGTGACAGATGTGCGGTGACAATCACATGCCAGTTGTGACCATGTGAGGTGACACACAAGTGGGCTGTGCCTGATGTGATATGACACTCTCATGTGTGATGACAGATAGGATGTGTCACTCTGTAAAGCATGTGCCAAATGTGAGGTAACACACTATGGGTGTAACACATGTCAGATGACACTGCCACATTTGTTGAGGCAGAAATGCTGTGACAATAACAGACATGATGTGACTGATATGTTATGGCACTTGCGTGTTACAACACAGGTGATGTGACAATCACATGGGCCTTGTAACAGTTTTGATGTGACACACATAAGCATGTGTGACACATGTGTGGTGATCACGTGAGGTGACACACAAATGGCTTGTGCTTGATGTGATATGACTCTCATGTGTGATGACAGGTATGATGCGATGCTCTGTAAAGCAAGTGACAATGTGAGGTGACACACAAGTTGATTGGAACTGATCTGATGTGACACACACATGTGTGATATGAGAGGTATGATGTGACACTCCTGCATGGCATGTGACTTATATGAGGTGACAATCACTCTCTGGGTGTGACACATGTCAGGAGACACTCTCATGCATGTTGAGACAGATGTGATATGACAATCACAGGTGCAATGCGACACATATGATGGGGCATTTGCATGTTAAGATACATGTGGGATGACAACCACAGAAGCGTTGTGACAGTTGTGATGTGACAATCATAAATGGCTTGGGACAAATGAGTGGTGACAATCGTATGCTGATTGTGACCTTCTGAGTTGACATGCATGTGGGTTGTGATGGACATGATGTGACATGCACATGTGAAGTGACAGGTATGCTGTAATGCTTCTGGAAGTCTTCTGACAAATTGAGGTCACAATAACACTCTGAGTGTGACAGGTATCAGGTGACAATGCCACATGTGTTGAGACAGAAATGATATGAGAGCCACAGGCATGATGTGATAGCTATGATGTGACACTTGCCTCTTAAGACACATGGTGAGGTAACAATCACATGAGTGTTGTGACAGTTGTGATGTGACACACATAAGCAATGTGTGACAGGTGTGTGATGACAACCACATGCTGGTTGTGACCATGTGAGGTGACACAAGTGGGTTGTACCTGATGAGATATGACACTCTCACATGTGATGCGACAGATATGATGTGACACTCTGGAAGGCATTTGACACATGTGATGTGACACTCACACTCAGGGTATGACAGATGTCAGATGACACACCCACATGGGCTGAGACAGAAGTGACGTGATAATCATAAGTGTGATGGGATAGATACGATATAATGCTTTCATGTTATGACACATGTGAGGTAACGGCCACATGGGTGTGGTGACAGTTGTGATATGACACTGATAAGAGGCTTGTGACAGATGTGTGGTGACAATCATATGCCAGTGGTGAACACATGAGGTGACAAATGGGTGGTGATGGATGTGACGTGACAGTCCCATATGTGATGTGACAGGGAAACATGACACTTTGTAAGGCACCTGACAAATGGGAGGTGACAAACACACTCTGGGTGTGACAGATGCCAGGT
This sequence comes from Hippopotamus amphibius kiboko, assembly GCF_030028045.1. Classification (NCBI taxonomy): domain Eukaryota; kingdom Metazoa; phylum Chordata; class Mammalia; order Artiodactyla; family Hippopotamidae; genus Hippopotamus; species Hippopotamus amphibius. The sequence continues at coordinate 55,324,317 of NC_080192.1, read as the reverse complement.
GACACTGCCACATGTGTTGAGACAGAAATGATGCGAGAGTCACAGGCACGATGTGACAGATATGATGTGACACGTGCATTCTGACATAGGAGAAGTGACAGTCACATGGGTGTTATAACAGTTTTGATGTAACACACAGAAGTATGTGTGACAGATGTGTGGTGACAATCATATGCCAATTGTGACAATGGGAGGTGACACACAACTGGGTTGGATCTGATGTGATGTGACAATCACATGTGCAATGTGACAGGTATGATGTGACAGTTGTGCGTGAAGACACATGTGAGGTGACAGTCACTTGAGCATTGTGACAGTTGTGATGTGAGACTCATAAGTGGCTTGTGACCAGTGTGTGGTGACAATCATATGCAGATTGTGACCATCTGAGATCACATACATATGGGTTTTGACTGATGTGATGTGACATGCACATGTCAGATGTGACAGGGATGATGTGACACTCCCAGAAGACGTGTGACAAGTGTGAGGTGACAATCACACTGTGGGTGTGACAGATATCAGGTGACACTGCCACGTGTGTTGAGACAGAAATGATGTGATGATCACAGGCATGATATGAGAGATATGATGTGACACTTGCATATTATAACACAGATGAGGTGACCATCACATGGGCATTGTAACAGATTTGACGTGACCCACATAAGCATGTGTGACAGATGTGTGGTGACAATAACATGTGGGTTGTGACCATGTGAGGTGACACACAAGTGGGTTGTGCCTCATGTGATATTTCACTCCCATGTGTAATGTGACAGATATGATGTGACACTCCATAACACATGTGACAAATGTGAGGTGACAATCACACTCGAGGTGTGACATATGTCAGGTGACACTGCCACATGTGTTGAAGTAGAAGTGGTGTGACCAATAACAGGCACAATGTGACTGACATTTTTGGATAATTGCATGTTATGACACACATGAGGTGACAATCACTCAGGCATTATGACAGGTGTGATGTGACAATCATAAGAGGCTTGTGACAGATGTGTGGTGACAATCACATGCCAATTGTGACAGGGTGAGCTGATACACACCTGGGTTGTGCCTGAAGTTATGTGACATTCTCATGTGTAATGACATATACTGTGTGATACTCTGTAATGCATGTGACAAATGTGAGGTGACAATCACAGTCTTGGTGTGACAGATGTCATGTGACACTGCCATGTGTGTTGAGACAGAAATGGCATGACAGTCACAGGCTCAATGTGACAGATATGATGTGACAGTTGTGCATGATGACACAGAGGAGGTGACAATCACAAGGGCACAGTGACAGCAGTGATGTGACCCACAGAAGCAGTGTGTGTGAAAACCCACATGCTGGTTGTGACTATGTGAGATGACACACAAGGGGCTTGTGCCTGATGTGATATGACACTGTCATGTGTGATGACAGATATGATGTGACACTCCATAAAGCACATGACAAATGTGAGGTGACAATCACACTCTTGGTGTGACAGATGTCATGTGACACTGACATGTGTGTTGAGACAAATAGGTGACAGCCACAGGCATGATGTGACAGATATGTGACACTTGCCTGTTATGACACAGATGAGGTGACAATCACATGGGCATGGTGACAGTTTGGATGTGACACACATAAGTGGTGTGTGACAGCTGTGTGGTGTCAACCACTTGCTGGTTGTGACCATGTGAGGTGACACACAAGTGGGTTGTGCCTGATGTGCTAAGACACACTCATGTGATGGGACACATATGACATGACACTCCAGAAGTCATGTGACAAATGTGATGTGCTAATCACACTCTTGTTGAGACAGATGTCAGGTAACACTGCCATGTGTGTCGAGACAGAAATAGTGTGACCCTAACAGGCACAATGGGACTGAAATGTTGTGACACTTGCACATTATGACACCCATGAGGTGACAATCACACAGGCATTGGGACAGGTGTGATGTGACAATCATGAGTCTTGTGACCGATGTGTGGTGACATTGACATGCCAATTGTGACCATGTGGGGTGACACACAAGTGAATTTGGAACTGTTGTGATGTGACACACGCATGTGCAATGTGACTGGTGTGATGTGACACTCCTGGGAGGCATGTGACTAATATGAGGGGACAATCACACTCTGTGTGTCACAGGAGTCAGGTGACACTCTCAAGTGTGTTGAGACCCATGTGATGTGACAATCACATGTGCAATGACACAGGTATGATGTGACCCTTGGGCATTAAGACACATGAGGTGACAAATACATGAACATTGTGACAGTTGTGATGTGACCGTCATAAGCAGCTTGTGACAGATGTGCGGTGACAATCACATGCCAGTTGTGACCATGTGAGGTGACACACAAGTGGGCTGTGCCTGATGTGATATGACACTCTCATGTGTGATGACAGATAGGATGTGTCACTCTGTAAAGCATGTGCCAAATGTGAGGTAACACACTATGGGTGTAACAGATGTCAGATGACACTGCCACATTTGTTGAGGCAGAAATGCTGTGACAATAACAGACATGATGTGACTAATATGTTATGGCACTTGCGTGTTACAACACAGGTGATGTGACAATCACATGGGCCTTGTAACAGTTTTGATGTGACACACATAAGCATGTGTGACACATGTGTGGTGATCACGTGAGGTGACACACAAATGGCTTGTGCTTGATGTGATATGACTCTCATGTGTGATGACAGGTATGATGCGATGCTCTGTAAAGCAAGTGACAATGTGAGGTGACACACAAGTTGATTGGAACTGATCTGATGTGACACACACATGTGTGATATGAGAGGTATGATGTGACACCCCTGCATGGCATGTGACTTATATGAGGTGACACTCACTCTCTGGGTGTGACACATGTCAGGAGACACTCTCATGCATGTTGAGACAGATGTGATATGACAATCACAGGTGCAATGCGACACATATGATGGGGCATTTGCATGTTAAGATACATGTGGGATGACAACCACAGAAGCGTTGTGACAGTTGTGATGTGACAATCATAAATGGCTTGGGACAAATGAGTGGTGACAATCGTATGCTGATTGTGACCTTCTGAGTTGACATGCATGTGGGTTGTGATGGACATGATGTGACATGCACATGTGAAGTGACAGGTATGCTGTAATGCTTCTGGAAGTCTTCTGACAAATTGAGGTCACAATAACACTCTGAGTGTGACAGGTATCAGGTGACAATGCCACATGTGTTGAGACAGAAATGATATGAGAGCCACAGGCATGATGTGATAGCTATGATGTGACACTTGCCTCTTAAGACACATGGTGAGGTAACAATCACATGAGTGTTGTGACAGTTGTGATGTGACACACATAAGCAATGTGTGACAGGTGTGTGATGACAACCACATGCTGGTTGTGACCATGTGAGGTGACACAAGTGGGTTGTACCTGATGAGATATGACACTCTCACATGTGATGCGACAGATATGATGTGACACTCTGGAAGGCATTTGACACATGTGATGTGACACTCACACTCAGGGTATGACAGATGTCAGATGACACACCCACATGGGCTGAGACAGAAGTGACGTGATAATCATAAGTGTGATGGGATAGATACGATATAATGCTTTCATGTTATGACACATGTGAGGTAACGGCCACATGGGTGTGGTGACAGTTGTGATATGACACTGATAAGAGGCTTGTGACAGATGTGTGGTGACAATCATATGCCAGTGGTGAACACATGAGGTGACAAATGGGTGGTGATGGATGTGACGTGACAGTCCCATATGTGATGTGACAGGGAAACATGACACTTTGTAAGGCACCTGACAAATGGGAGGTGACAAACACACTCTGGGTGTGACAGATGCCAGGTGACACTGCCACATGTGTTGAGACAGAAATGATGCGAGAGTCACAGGCACGATGTGACAGATATGATGTGACACGTGCATTCTGACATAGGAGAAGTGACAGTCACATGGGTGTTATAACAGTTTTGATGTAACACACAGAAGTATGTGTGACAGATGTGTGGTGACAATCATATGCCAATTGTGACAATGGGAGGTGACACACAACTGGGTTGGATCTGATGTGATGTGACAATCACATGTGCAATGTGACAGGTATGATGTGACAGTTGTGCGTGAAGACACATGTGAGGTGACAGTCACTTGAGCATTGTGACAGTTGTGATGTGAGACTCATAAGTGGCTTGTGACCAGTGTGTGGTGACAATCATATGCAGATTGTGACCATCTGAGATCACATACATATGGGTTTTGACTGATGTGATGTGACATGCACATGTCAGATGTGACAGGGATGATGTGACACTCCCAGAAGATGTGTGACAAGTGTGAGGTGACAATCACACTGTGGGTGTGACAGATATCAGGTGACACTGCCATGTGTGTTGAGACAGAAATGATGTGATGATCACAGGCATGATATGAGAGATATGATGTGACACTTGCATATTATAACACAGATGAGGTGACAATCACATGGGCATTGTAACAGATTTGACGTGACCCACATAAGCATGTGTGACAGATGTGTGGTGACAATAACATGTGGGTTGTGACCATGTGAGGTGACACACAAGTGGGTTGTGCCTCATGTGATATTTCACTCCCATGTGTAATGTGACAGATATGATGTGACACTCCATAACACATGTGACAAATGTGAGGTGACAATCACACTCGAGGTGTGACATATGTCAGGTGACACTGCCACATGTGTTGAAGTAGAAATGGTGTGACCAATAACAGGCACAATGTGACTGACATTTTTGGATAATTGCATGTTATGACACACATGAGGTGACAATCACTCAGGCATTATGACAGGTGTGATGTGACAATCATAAGAGGCTTGTGACAGATGTGTGGTGACAATCACATGCCAATTGTGACAGGGTGAGCTGATACACACGTGGGTTGTGCCTGAAGTTATGTGACATTCTCATGTGTAATGACATATACTGTGTGATACTCTGTAATGCATGTGACAAATGTGAGGTGACAATCACAGTCTTGGTGTGACAGATGTCATGTGACACTGCCATGTGTGTTGAGACAGAAATGGCATGACAGTCACAGGCTCAATGTGACAGATATGATGTGACAGTTGTGCATGATGACACAGAGGAGGTGACAATCACAAGGGCACAGTGACAGCAGTGATGTGACCCACATAAGCAGTGTGTGAGAAAACCCACATGCTGGTTGTGACTATGTGAGATGACACACAAGGGGCTTGTGCCTGATGTGATATGACACTGTCATGTGTGATGACAGATATGATGTGGCACTCCATAAAGCACATGACAAATGTGAGGTGACAATCACACTCTTGGTGTGACAGATGTCATGTGACACTGACATGTGTGTTGAGACAAATAGGTGACAGCCACAGGCATGATGTGACAGATATGTGACACTTGCCTGTTATGACACAGATGAGGTGACCATCACATGGGCATGGTGACAGTTTGGATGTGACACACATAAGTGGTGTGTGACAGCTGTGTGGTGTCAACCACTTGCTGGTTGTGACCATGTGAGGTGACACACAAGTGGGTTGTGCCTGATGTGCTATGACACACTCATGTGATGGGACACATATGACATGACACTCCAGAAGTCATGTGACACATGTGATGTGCTAATCACACTCTTGTTGAGACAGATGTCAGGTAACACTGCCATGTGTGTCGAGACAGAAATAGTGTGACCCTAACAGGCACAATGTGACTGAAATGTTGTGACACTTGCACATTATGACACCCATGAGGTGACAATCACACAGGCATTGGGACAGGTGTGATGTGACAATCATGAGTCTTGTGACCGATGTGTGGTGACATTGACATGCCAATTGTGACCATGTGGGGTGACACACAAGTGAATTTGGAACTGTTGTGATGTGACACACGCATGTGCAATGTGACTGGTGTGATGTGACACTCCTGGGAGGCATGTGACTAATATGAGGGGACAATCACACTCTGTGTGTCACAGGAGTCAGGTGACACTCTCAAGTGTGTTGAGACCCATGTGATGTGACAATCACATGTGCAATGACACAGGTATGATGTGACCCTTGGGCATTAAGACACATGAGGTGACAAATACATGAACATTGTGACAGTTGTGATGTGACCGTCATAAGCAGCTTGTGACAGATGTGCGGTGACAATCACATGCCAGTTGTGACCATGTGAGGTGACACACAAGTGGGCTGTGCCTGATGTGATATGACACTCTCATGTGTGATGACAGATAGGATGTGTCACTCTGTAAAGCATGTGCCAAATGTGAGGTAACACACTATGGGTGTAACAGATGTCAGATGACACTGCCACATTTGTTGAGGGAGAAATGCTGTGACAATAACAGACATGATGTGACTGATATGTTATGGCACTTGCGTGTTACAACACACGTGATGTGACAATCACATGGGCCTTGTAACAGTTTTGATGTGACACACATAAGCATGTGTGACACATGTGTGGTGATCACGTGAGGTGACACACAAATGGCTTGTGCTTGATGTGATATGACTCTCATGTGTGATGACAGGTATGATGCGATGCTCTGTAAAGCAAGTGACAATGTGAGGTGACACACAAGTTGATTGGAACTGATCTGATGTGACACACACATGTGTGATATGAGAGGTATGATGTGACACCCCTGCATGGCATGTGACTTATATGAGGTGACAATCACTCTCTGGGTGTGACACATGTCAGGAGACACTCTCATGCGTGTTGAGACAGATGTGATATGACAATCACAGGTGCAATGCGACACATATGATGGGGCATTTGCATGTTAAGATACATGTGGGATGACAACCACAGAAGCGTTGTGACAGTTGTGATGTGACAGTCATAAATGGCTTGGGACAAATGAGTGGTGACAATCGTATGCTGATTGTGACCTTCTGAGTTGACATGCATGTGGGTTGTGATGGACATGATGTGACATGCACATGTGAAGTGACAGGTATGCTGTAATGCTTCTGGAAGTCTTCTGACAAATTGAGGTCACAATAACACTCTGAGTGTGACAGGTATCAGGTGACAATGCCACATGTGTTGAGACAGAAATGATATGAGAGCCACAGGCATGATGTGATAGCTATGATGTGACACTTGCCTGTTAAGACACATGGTGAGGTAACAATCACATGAGTGTTGTGACAGTTGTGATGTGACACACATAAGCAATGTGTGACAGGTGTGTGATGACAACCACATGCTGGTTGTGACCATGTGAGGTGACACAAGTGGGTTGTACCTGATGAGATATGACACTCTCACATGTGATGCGACAGATATGATGTGACACTCTGGAAGGCATTTGACACATGTGATGTGACACTCACACTCAGGGTATGACAGATGTCAGATGACACACCCACATGGGCTGAGACAGAAGTGACGTGATAATCATAAGTGTGATGGGATAGATACGATATAATGCTTTCATGTTATGACACATGTGAGGTAACGGCCACATGGGTGTGGTGACAGTTGTGATATGACACTGATAAGAGGCTTGTGACAGATGTGTGGTGACAATCATATGCCAGTGGTGAACACATGAGGTGACAAATGGGTGGTGATGGATGTGACGTGACAGTCCCATATGTGATGTGACAGGGAAACATGACACTTTGTAAGGCACCTGACAAATGGGAGGTGACAAACACACTCTGGGTGTGACAGATGCCAGGTGACACTGCCACATGTGTTGAGACAGAAATGATGCGAGAGTCACAGGCACGATGTGACAGATATGATGTGACACGTGCATTCTGACATAGGAGAAGTGACAGTCACATGGGTGTTATAACAGTTTTGATGTAACACACAGAAGTATGTGTGACAGATGTGTGGTGACAATCATATGCCAATTGTGACAATGGGAGGTGACACACAACTGGGTTGGATCTGATGTGATGTGACAATCACATGTGCAATGTGACAGGTATGATGTGACAGTTGTGCGTGAAGACACATGTGAGGTGACAGTCACTTGAGCATTGTGACAGTTGTGATGTGAGACTCATAAGTGGCTTGTGACCAGTGTGTGGTGACAATCATATGCAGATTGTGACCATCTGAGATCACATACATATGGGTTTTGACTGATGTGATGTGACCTGCACATGTCAGATGTGACAGGGATGATGTGACACTCCCAGAAGACGTGTGACAAGTGTGAGGTGACAATCACACTGTGGGTGTGACAGATATCAGGTGACACTGCCACGTGTGTTGAGACAGAAATGATGTGATGATCACAGGCATGATATGAGAGATATGATGTGACACTTGCATATTATAACACAGATGAGGTGACAATCACATGGGCATTGTAACAGATTTGACGTGACCCACATAAGCATGTGTGACAGATGTGTGGTGACAATAACATGTGGGTTGTGACCATGTGAGGTGACACACAAGTGGGTTGTGCCTCATGTGATATTTCACTCCCATGTGTAATGTGACAGATATGATGTGACACTCCATAACACATGTGACAAATGTGAGGTGACAATCACACTCGAGGTGTGACATATGTCAGGTGACACTGCCACATGTGTTGAAGTAGAAATGGTGTGACCAATAACAGGCACAATGTGACTGACATTTTTGGATAATTGCATGTTATGACACACATGAGGTGACAATCACTCAGGCATTATGACAGGTGTGATGTGACAATCATAAGAGGCTTGTGACAGATGTGTGGTGACAATCACATGCCAATTGTGACAGGGTGAGCTGATACACACCTGGGTTGTGCCTGAAGTTATGTGACATTCTCATGTGTAATGACATATACTGTGTGATACTCTGTAATGCATGTGACAAATGTGAGGTGACAATCACAGTCTTGGTGTGACAGATGTCATGTGACACTGCCATGTGTGTTGAGACAGAAATGGCATGACAGTCACAGGCTCAATGTGACAGATATGATGTGACAGTTGTGCATGATGACACAGAGGAGGTGACAATCACAAGGGCACAGTGACAGCAGTGATGTGACCCACAGAAGCAGTGTGTGTGAAAACCCACATGCTGGTTGTGACTATGTGAGATGACACACAAGGGGCTTGTGCCTGATGTGATATGACACTGTCATGTGTGATGACAGATATGATGTGACACTCCATAAAGCACATGACAAATGTGAGGTGACAATCACACTCTTGGTGTGACAGATGTCATGTGACACTGACATGTGTGTTGAGACAAATAGGTGACAGCCACAGGCATGATGTGACAGATATGTGACACTTGCCTGTTATGACACAGATGAGGTGACAATCACATGGGCATGGTGACAGTTTGGATGTGACACACATAAGTGGTGTGTGACAGCTGTGTGGTGTCAACCACTTGCTGGTTGTGACCATGTGAGGTGACACACAAGTGGGTTGTGCCTGATGTGCTATGACACACTCATGTGATGGGACACATATGACATGACACTCCAGAAGTCATGTGACAAATGTGATGTGCTAATCACACTCTTGTTGAGACAGATGTCAGGTAACACTGCCATGTGTGTCGAGACAGAAATAGTGTGACCCTAACAGGCACAATGGGACTGAAATGTTGTGACACTTGCACATTATGACACCCATGAGGTGACAATCACACAGGCATTGGGACAGGTGTGATGTGACAATCATGAGTCTTGTGACCGATGTGTGGTGACATTGACATGCCAATTGTGACCATGTGGGGTGACACACAAGTGAATTTGGAACTGTTGTGATGTGACACACGCATGTGCAATGTGACTGGTGTGATGTGACACTCCTGGGAGGCATGTGACTAATATGAGGGGACAATCACACTCTGTGTGTCACAGGAGTCAGGTGACACTCTCAAGTGTGTTGAGACCCATGTGATGTGACAATCACATGTGCAATGACACAGGTATGATGTGACCCTTGGGCATTAAGACACATGAGGTGACAAATACATGAACATTGTGACAGTTGTGATGTGACCGTCATAAGCAGCTTGTGACAGATGTGCGGTGACAATCACATGCCAGTTGTGACCATGTGAGGTGACACACAAGTGGGCTGTGCCTGATGTGATATGACACTCTCATGTGTGATGACAGATAGGATGTGTCACTCTGTAAAGCATGTGCCAAATGTGAGGTAACACACTATGGGTGTAACAGATGTCAGATGACACTGCCACATTTGTTGAGGCAGAAATGCTGTGACAATAACAGACATGATGTGACTGATATGTTATGGCACTTGCGTGTTACAACACAGGTGATGTGACAATCACATGGGCCTTGTAACAGTTTTGATGTGACACACATAAGCATGTGTGACACATGTGTGGTGATCACGTGAGGTGACACACAAATGGCTTGTGCTTGATGTGATATGACTCTCATGTGTGATGACAGGTATGATGCGATGCTCTGTAAAGCAAGTGACAATGTGAGGTGACACACAAGTTGATTGGAACTGATCTGATGTGACACACACATGTGTGATATGAGAGGTATGATGTGACACTCCTGCATGGCATGTGACTTATATGAGGTGACAATCACTCTCTGGGTGTGACACATGTCAGGAGACACTCTCATGCATGTTGAGACAGATGTGATATGACAATCACAGGTGCAATGCGACACATATGATGGGGCATTTGCATGTTAAGATACATGTGGGATGACAACCACAGAAGCGTTGTGACAGTTGTGATGTGACAATCATAAATGGCTTGGGACAAATGAGTGGTGACAATCGTATGCTGATTGTGACCTTCTGAGTTGACATGCATGTGGGTTGTGATGGACATGATGTGACATGCACATGTGAAGTGACAGGTATGCTGTAATGCTTCTGGAAGTCTTCTGACAAATTGAGGTCACAATAACACTCTGAGTGTGACAGGTATCAGGTGACAATGCCACATGTGTTGAGACAGAAATGATATGAGAGCCACAGGCATGATGTGATAGCTATGATGTGACACTTGCCTCTTAAGACACATGGTGAGGTAACAATCACATGAGTGTTGTGACAGTTGTGATGTGACACACATAAGCAATGTGTGACAGGTGTGTGATGACAACCACATGCTGGTTGTGACCATGTGAGGTGACACAAGTGGGTTGTACCTGATGAGATATGACACTCTCACATGTGATGCGACAGATATGATGTGACACTCTGGAAGGCATTTGACACATGTGATGTGACACTCACACTCAGGGTATGACAGATGTCAGATGACACACCCACATGGGCTGAGACAGAAGTGACGTGATAATCATAAGTGTGATGGGATAGATACGATATAATGCTTTCATGTTATGACACATGTGAGGTAACGGCCACATGGGTGTGGTGACAGTTGTGATATGACACTGATAAGAGGCTTGTGACAGATGTGTGGTGACAATCATATGCCAGTGGTGAACACATGAGGTGACAAATGGGTGGTGATGGATGTGACGTGACAGTCCCATATGTGATGTGACAGGGAAACATGACACTTTGTAAGGCACCTGACAAATGGGAGGTGACAAACACACTCTGGGTGTGACAGATGCCAGGTGACACTGCCACATGTGTTGAGACAGAAATGATGCGAGAGTCACAGGCACGATGTGACAGATATGATGTGACACGTGCATTCTGACATAGGAGAAGTGACAGTCACATGGGTGTTATAACAGTTTTGATGTAACACACAGAAGTATGTGTGACAGATGTGTGGTGACAATCATATGCCAATTGTGACAATGGGAGGTGACACACAACTGGGTTGGATCTGATGTGATGTGACAATCACATGTGCAATGTGACAGGTATGATGTGACAGTTGTGCGTGAAGACACATGTGAGGTGACAGTCACTTGAGCATTGTGACAGTTGTGATGTGAGACTCATAAGTGGCTTGTGACCAGTGTGTGGTGACAATCATATGCAGATTGTGACCATCTGAGATCACATACATATGGGTTTTGACTGATGTGATGTGACATGCACATGTCAGATGTGACAGGGATGATGTGACACTCCCAGAAGACGTGTGACAAGTGTGAGGTGACAATCACACTGTGGGTGTGACAGATATCAGGTGACACTGCCACGTGTGTTGAGACAGAAATGATGTGATGATCACAGGCATGATATGAGAGATATGATGTGACACTTGCATATTATAACACAGATGAGGTGACAATCACATGGGCATTGTAACAGATTTGACGTGACCCACATAAGCATGTGTGACAGATGTGTGGTGACAATAACATGTGGGTTGTGACCATGTGAGGTGACACACAAGTGGGTTGTGCCTCATGTGATATTTCACTCCCATGTGTAATGTGACAGATATGATGTGACACTCCATAACACATGTGACAAATGTGAGGTGACAATCACACTCGAGGTGTGACATATGTCAGGTGACACTGCCACATGTGTTGAAGTAGAAGTGGTGTGACCAATAACAGGCACAATGTGACTGACATTTTTGGATAATTGCATGTTATGACACACATGAGGTGACAATCACTCAGGCATTATGACAGGTGTGATGTGACAATCATAAGAGGCTTGTGACAGATGTGTGGTGACAATCACATGCCAATTGTGACAGGGTGAGCTGATACACACCTGGGTTGTGCCTGAAGTTATGTGACATTCTCATGTGTAATGACATATACTGTGTGATACTCTGTAATGCATGTGACAAATGTGAGGTGACAATCACAGTCTTGGTGTGACAGATGTCATGTGACACTGCCATGTGTGTTGAGACAGAAATGGCATGACAGTCACAGGCTCAATGTGACAGATATGATGTGACAGTTGTGCATGATGACACAGAGGAGGTGACAATCACAAGGGCACAGTGACAGCAGTGATGTGACCCACAGAAGCAGTGTGTGTGAAAACCCACATGCTGGTTGTGACTATGTGAGATGACACACAAGGGGCTTGTGCCTGATGTGATATGACACTGTCATGTGTGATGACAGATATGATGTGACACTCCATAAAGCACATGACAAATGTGAGGTGACAATCACACTCTTGGTGTGACAGATGTCATGTGACACTGACATGTGTGTTGAGACAAATAGGTGACAGCCACAGGCATGATGTGACAGATATGTGACACTTGCCTGTTATGACACAGATGAGGTGACAATCACATGGGCATGGTGACAGTTTGGATGTGACACACATAAGTGGTGTGTGACAGCTGTGTGGTGTCAACCACTTGCTGGTTGTGACCATGTGAGGTGACACACAAGTGGGTTGTGCCTGATGTGCTATGACACACTCATGTGATGGGACACATATGACATGACACTCCAGAAGTCATGTGACAAATGTGATGTGCTAATCACACTCTTGTTGAGACAGATGTCAGGTAACACTGCCATGTGTGTCGAGACAGAAATAGTGTGACCCTAACAGGCACAATGGGACTGAAATGTTGTGACACTTGCACATTATGACACCCATGAGGTGACAATCACACAGGCATTGGGACAGGTGTGATGTGACAATCATGAGTCTTGTGACCGATGTGTGGTGACATTGACATGCCAATTGTGACCATGTGGGGTGACACACAAGTGAATTTGGAACTGTTGTGATGTGACACACGCATGTGCAATGTGACTGGTGTGATGTGACACTCCTGGGAGGCATGTGACTAATATGAGGGGACAATCACACTCTGTGTGTCACAGGAGTCAGGTGACACTCTCAAGTGTGTTGAGACCCATGTGATGTGACAATCACATGTGCAATGACACAGGTATGATGTGACCCTTGGGCATTAAGACACATGAGGTGACAAATACATGAACATTGTGACAGTTGTGATGTGACCGTCATAAGCAGCTTGTGACAGATGTGCGGTGACAATCACATGCCAGTTGTGACCATGTGAGGTGACACACAAGTGGGCTGTGCCTGATGTGATATGACACTCTCATGTGTGATGACAGATAGGATGTGTCACTCTGTAAAGCATGTGCCAAATGTGAGGTAACACACTATGGGTGTAACAGATGTCAGATGACACTGCCACATTTGTTGAGGCAGAAATGCTGTGACAATAACAGACATGATGTGACTGATATGTTATGGCACTTGCGTGTTACAACACAGGTGATGTGACAATCACATGGGCCTTGTAACAGTTTTGATGTGACACACATAAGCATGTGTGACACATGTGTGGTGATCACGTGAGGTGACACACAAATGGCTTGTGCTTGATGTGATATGACTCTCATGTGTGATGACAGGTATGATGCGATGCTCTGTAAAGCAAGTGACAATGTGAGGTGACACACAAGTTGATTGGAACTGATCTGATGTGACACACACATGTGTGATATGAGAGGTATGATGTGACACCCCTGCATGGCATGTGACTTATATGAGGTGACACTCACTCTCTGGGTGTGACACATGTCAGGAGACACTCTCATGCATGTTGAGACAGATGTGATATGACAATCACAGGTGCAATGCGACACATATGATGGGGCATTTGCATGTTAAGATACATGTGGGATGACAACCACAGAAGCGTTGTGACAGTTGTGATGTGACAATCATAAATGGCTTGGGACAAATGAGTGGTGACAATCGTATGCTGATTGTGACCTTCTGAGTTGACATGCATGTGGGTTGTGATGGACATGATGTGACATGCACATGTGAAGTGACAGGTATGCTGTAATGCTTCTGGAAGTCTTCTGACAAATTGAGGTCACAATAACACTCTGAGTGTGACAGGCATCAGGTGACAATGCCACATGTGTTGAGACAGAAATGATATGAGAGCCACAGGCATGATGTGATAGCTATGATGTGACACTTGCCTCTTAAGACACATGGTGAGGTAACAATCACATGAGTGTTGTGACAGTTGTGATGTGACACACATAAGCAATGTGTGACAGGTGTGTGATGACAACCACATCCTGGTTGTGACCATGTGAGGTGACACAAGTGGGTTGTACCTGATGAGATATGACACTCTCACATGTGATGCGACAGATATGATGTGACACTCTGGAAGGCATTTGACACATGTGATGTGACACTCACACTCAGGGTATGACAGATGTCAGATGACACACCCACATGGGCTGAGACAGAAGTGACGTGATAATCATAAGTGTGATGGGATAGATACGATATAATGCTTTCATGTTATGACACATGTGAGGTAACGGCCACATGGGTGTGGTGACAGTTGTGATATGACACTGATAAGAGGCTTGTGACAGATGTGTGGTGACAATCATATGCCAGTGGTGAACACATGAGGTGACAAATGGGTGGTGATGGATGTGACGTGACAGTCCCATATGTGATGTGACAGGGAAACATGACACTTTGTAAGGCACCTGACAAATGGGAGGTGACAAACACACTCTGGGTGTGACAGATGCCAGGTGACACTGCCACATGTGTTGAGACAGAAATGATGCGAGAGTCACAGGCACGATGTGACAGATATGATGTGACACGTGCATTCTGACATAGGAGAAGTGACAGTCACATGGGTGTTATAACAGTTTTGATGTAACACACAGAAGTATGTGTGACAGATGTGTGGTGACAATCATATGCCAATTGTGACAATGGGAGGTGACACACAACTGGGTTGGATCTGATGTGATGTGACAATCACATGTGCAATGTGACAGGTATGATGTGACAGTTGTGCGTGAAGACACATGTGAGGTGACAGTCACTTGAGCATTGTGACAGTTGTGATGTGAGACTCATAAGTGGCTTGTGACCAGTGTGTGGTGACAATCATATGCAGATTGTGACCATCTGAGATCACATACATATGGGTTTTGACTGATGTGATGTGACATGCACATGTCAGATGTGACAGGGATGATGTGACACTCCCAGAAGACGTGTGACAAGTGTGAGGTGACAATCACACTGTGGGTGTGACAGATATCAGGTGACACTGCCACGTGTGTTGAGACAGAAATGATGTGATGATCACAGGCATGATATGAGAGATATGATGTGACACTTGCATATTATAACACAGATGAGGTGACAATCACATGGGCATTGTAACAGATTTGACGTGACCCACATAAGCATGTGTGACAGATGTGTGGTGACAATAACATGTGGGTTGTGACCATGTGAGGTGACACACAAGTGGGTTGTGCCTCATGTGATATTTCACTCCCATGTGTAATGTGACAGATATGATGTGACACTCCATAACACATGTGACAAATGTGAGGTGACAATCACACTCGAGGTGTGACATATGTCAGGTGACACTGCCACATGTGTTGAAGTAGAAGTGGTGTGACCAATAACAGGCACAATGTGACTGACATTTTTGGATAATTGCATGTTATGACACACATGAGGTGACAATCACTCAGGCATTATGACAGGTGTGATGTGACAATCATAAGAGGCTTGTGACAGATGTGTGGTGACAATCACATGCCAATTGTGACAGGGTGAGCTGATACACACCTGGGTTGTGCCTGAAGTTATGTGACATTCTCATGTGTAATGACATATACTGTGTGATACTCTGTAATGCATGTGACAAATGTGAGGTGACAATCACAGTCTTGGTGTGACAGATGTCATGTGACACTGCCATGTGTGTTGAGACAGAAATGGCATGACAGTCACAGGCTCAATGTGACAGATATGATGTGACAGTTGTGCATGATGACACAGAGGAGGTGACAATCACAAGGGCACAGTGACAGCAGTGATGTGACCCACAGAAGCAGTGTGTGTGAAAACCCACATGCTGGTTGTGACTATGTGAGATGACACACAAGGGGCTTGTGCCTGATGTGATATGACACTGTCATGTGTGATGACAGATATGATGTGACACTCCATAAAGCACATGACAAATGTGAGGTGACAATCACACTCTTGGTGTGACAGATGTCATGTGACACTGACATGTGTGTTGAGACAAATAGGTGACAGCCACAGGCATGATGTGACAGATATGTGACACTTGCCTGTTATGACACAGATGAGGTGACAATCACATGGGCATGGTGACAGTTTGGATGTGACACACATAAGTGGTGTGTGACAGCTGTGTGGTGTCAACCACTTGCTGGTTGTGACCATGTGAGGTGACACACAAGTGGGTTGTGCCTGATGTGCTATGACACACTCATGTGATGGGACACATATGACATGACACTCCAGAAGTCATGTGACACATGTGATGTGCTAATCACACTCTTGTTGAGACAGATGTCAGGTAACACTGCCATGTGTGTCGAGACAGAAATAGTGTGACCCTAACAGGCACAATGGGACTGAAATGTTGTGACACTTGCACATTATGACACCCATGAGGTGACAATCACACAGGCATTGGGACAGGTGTGATGTGACAATCATGAGTCTTGTGACCGATGTGTGGTGACATTGACATGCCAATTGTGACCATGTGGGGTGACACACAAGTGAATTTGGAACTGTTGTGATGTGACACACGCATGTGCAATGTGACTGGTGTGATGTGACACTCCTGGGAGGCATGTGACTAATATGAGGGGACAATCACACTCTGTGTGTCACAGGAGTCAGGTGACACTCTCAAGTGTGTTGAGACCCATGTGATGTGACAATCACATGTGCAATGACACAGGTATGATGTGACCCTTGGGCATTAAGACACATGAGGTGACAAATACATGAACATTGTGACAGTTGTGATGTGACCGTCATAAGCAGCTTGTGACAGATGTGCGGTGACAATCACATGCCAGTTGTGACCATGTGAGGTGACACACAAGTGGGCTGTGCCTGATGTGATATGACACTCTCATGTGTGATGACAGATAGGATGTGTCACTCTGTAAAGCATGTGCCAAATGTGAGGTAACACACTATGGGTGTAACAGATGTCAGATGACACTGCCACATTTGTTGAGGCAGAAATGCTGTGACAATAACAGACATGATGTGACTGATATGTTATGGCACTTGCGTGTTACAACACAGGTGATGTGACAATCACATGGGCCTTGTAACAGTTTTGATGTGACACACATAAGCATGTGTGACACATGTGTGGTGATCACGTGAGGTGACACACAAATGGCTTGTGCTTGATGTGATATGACTCTCATGTGTGATGACAGGTATGATGCGATGCTCTGTAAAGCAAGTGACAATGTGAGGTGACACACAAGTTGATTGGAACTGATCTGATGTGACACACACATGTGTGATATGAGAGGTATGATGTGACACCCCTGCATGGCATGTGACTTATATGAGGTGACACTCACTCTCTGGGTGTGACACATGTCAGGAGACACTCTCATGCATGTTGAGACAGATGTGATATGACAATCACAGGTGCAATGCGACACATATGATGGGGCATTTGCATGTTAAGATACATGTGGGATGACAACCACAGAAGCGTTGTGACAGTTGTGATGTGACAATCATAAATGGCTTGGGACAAATGAGTGGTGACAATCGTATGCTGATTGTGACCTTCTGAGTTGACATGCATGTGGGTTGTGATGGACATGATGTGACATGCACATGTGAAGTGACAGGTATGCTGTAATGCTTCTGGAAGTCTTCTGACAAATTGAGGTCACAATAACACTCTGAGTGTGACAGGCATCAGGTGACAATGCCACATGTGTTGAGACAGAAATGATATGAGAGCCACAGGCATGATGTGATAGCTATGATGTGACACTTGCCTCTTAAGACACATGGTGAGGTAACAATCACATGAGTGTTGTGACAGTTGTGATGTGACACACATAAGCAATGTGTGACAGGTGTGTGATGACAACCACATCCTGGTTGTGACCATGTGAGGTGACACAAGTGGGTTGTACCTGATGAGATATGACACTCTCACATGTGATGCGACAGATATGATGTGACACTCTGGAAGGCATTTGACACATGTGATGTGACACTCACACTCAGGGTATGACAGATGTCAGATGACACACCCACATGGGCTGAGACAGAAGTGACGTGATAATCATAAGTGTGATGGGATAGATACGATATAATGCTTTCATGTTATGACACATGTGAGGTAACGGCCACATGGGTGTGGTGACAGTTGTGATATGACACTGATAAGAGGCTTGTGACAGATGTGTGGTGACAATCATATGCCAGTGGTGAACACATGAGGTGACAAATGGGTGGTGATGGATGTGACGTGACAGTCCCATATGTGATGTGACAGGGAAACATGACACTTTGTAAGGCACCTGACAAATGGGAGGTGACAAACACACTCTGGGTGTGACAGATGCCAGGTGACACTGCCACATGTGTTGAGACAGAAATGATGCGAGAGTCACAGGCACGATGTGACAGATATGATGTGACACGTGCATTCTGACATAGGAGAAGTGACAGTCACATGGGTGTTATAACAGTTTTGATGTAACACACAGAAGTATGTGTGACAGATGTGTGGTGACAATCATATGCCAATTGTGACAATGGGAGGTGACACACAACTGGGTTGGATCTGATGTGATGTGACAATCACATGTGCAATGTGACAGGTATGATGTGACAGTTGTGCGTGAAGACACATGTGAGGTGACAGTCACTTGAGCATTGTGACAGTTGTGATGTGAGACTCATAAGTGGCTTGTGACCAGTGTGTGGTGACAATCATATGCAGATTGTGACCATCTGAGATCACATACATATGGGTTTTGACTGATGTGATGTGACATGCACATGTCAGATGTGACAGGGATGATGTGACACTCCCAGAAGACGTGTGACAAGTGTGAGGTGACAATCACACTGTGGGTGTGACAGATATCAGGTGACACTGCCACGTGTGTTGAGACAGAAATGATGTGATGATCACAGGCATGATATGAGAGATATGATGTGACACTTGCATATTATAACACAGATGAGGTGACAATCACATGGGCATTGTAACAGATTTGACGTGACCCACATAAGCATGTGTGACAGATGTGTGGTGACAATAACATGTGGGTTGTGACCATGTGAGGTGACACACAAGTGGGTTGTGCCTCATGTGATATTTCACTCCCATGTGTAATGTGACAGATATGATGTGACACTCCATAACACATGTGACAAATGTGAGGTGACAATCACACTCGAGGTGTGACATATGTCAGGTGACACTGCCACATGTGTTGAAGTAGAAGTGGTGTGACCAATAACAGGCACAATGTGACTGACATTTTTGGATAATTGCATGTTATGACACACATGAGGTGACAATCACTCAGGCATTATGACAGGTGTGATGTGACAATCATAAGAGGCTTGTGACAGATGTGTGGTGACAATCACATGCCAATTGTGACAGGGTGAGCTGATACACACCTGGGTTGTGCCTGAAGTTATGTGACATTCTCATGTGTAATGACATATACTGTGTGATACTCTGTAATGCATGTGACAAATGTGAGGTGACAATCACAGTCTTGGTGTGACAGATGTCATGTGACACTGCCATGTGTGTTGAGACAGAAATGGCATGACAGTCACAGGCTCAATGTGACAGATATGATGTGACAGTTGTGCATGATGACACAGAGGAGGTGACAATCACAAGGGCACAGTGACAGCAGTGATGTGACCCACAGAAGCAGTGTGTGTGAAAACCCACATGCTGGTTGTGACTATGTGAGATGACACACAAGGGGCTTGTGCCTGATGTGATATGACACTGTCATGTGTGATGACAGATATGATGTGACACTCCATAAAGCACATGACAAATGTGAGGTGACAATCACACTCTTGGTGTGACAGATGTCATGTGACACTGACATGTGTGTTGAGACAAATAGGTGACAGCCACAGGCATGATGTGACAGATATGTGACACTTGCCTGTTATGACACAGATGAGGTGACCATCACATGGGCATGGTGACAGTTTGGATGTGACACACATAAGTGGTGTGTGACAGCTGTGTGGTGTCAACCACTTGCTGGTTGTGACCATGTGAGGTGACACACAAGTGGGTTGTGCCTGATGTGCTATGACACACTCATGTGATGGGACACATATGACATGACACTCCAGAAGTCATGTGACACATGTGATGTGCTAATCACACTCTTGTTGAGACAGATGTCAGGTAACACTGCCATGTGTGTCGAGACAGAAATAGTGTGACCCTAACAGGCACAATGGGACTGAAATGTTGTGACACTTGCACATTATGACACCCATGAGGTGACAATCACACAGGCATTGGGACAGGTGTGATGTGACAATCATGAGTCTTGTGACCGATGTGTGGTGACATTGACATGCCAATTGTGACCATGTGGGGTGACACACAAGTGAATTTGGAACTGTTGTGATGTGACACACGCATGTGCAATGTGACTGGTGTGATGTGACACTCCTGGGAGGCATGTGACTAATATGAGGGGACAATCACACTCTGTGTGTCACAGGAGTCAGGTGACACTCTCAAGTGTGTTGAGACCCATGTGATGTGACAATCACATGTGCAATGACACAGGTATGATGTGACCCTTGGGCATTAAGACACATGAGGTGACAAATACATGAACATTGTGACAGTTGTGATGTGACCGTCATAAGCAGCTTGTGACAGATGTGCGGTGACAATCACATGCCAGTTGTGACCATGTGAGGTGACACACAAGTGGGCTGTGCCTGATGTGATATGACACTCTCATGTGTGATGACAGATAGGATGTGTCACTCTGTAAAGCATGTGCCAAATGTGAGGTAACACACTATGGGTGTAACAGATGTCAGATGACACTGCCACATTTGTTGAGGCAGAAATGCTGTGACAATAACAGACATGATGTGACTGATATGTTATGGCACTTGCGTGTTACAACACAGGTGATGTGACAATCACATGGGCCTTGTAACAGTTTTGATGTGACACACATAAGCATGTGTGACACATGTGTGGTGATCACGTGAGGTGACACACAAATGGCTTGTGCTTGATGTGATATGACTCTCATGTGTGATGACAGGTATGATGCGATGCTCTGTAAAGCAAGTGACAATGTGAGGTGACACACAAGTTGATTGGAACTGATCTGATGTGACACACACATGTGTGATATGAGAGGTATGATGTGACACCCCTGCATGGCATGTGACTTATATGAGGTGACACTCACTCTCTGGGTGTGACACATGTCAGGAGACACTCTCATGCATGTTGAGACAGATGTGATATGACAATCACAGGTGCAATGCGACACATATGATGGGGCATTTGCATGTTAAGATACATGTGGGATGACAACCACAGAAGCGTTGTGACAGTTGTGATGTGACAATCATAAATGGCTTGGGACAAATGAGTGGTGACAATCGTATGCTGATTGTGACCTTCTGAGTTGACATGCATGTGGGTTGTGATGGACATGATGTGACATGCACATGTGAAGTGACAGGTATGCTGTAATGCTTCTGGAAGTCTTCTGACAAATTGAGGTCACAATAACACTCTGAGTGTGACAGGCATCAGGTGACAATGCCACATGTGTTGAGACAGAAATGATATGAGAGCCACAGGCATGATGTGATAGCTATGATGTGACACTTGCCTCTTAAGACACATGGTGAGGTAACAATCACATGAGTGTTGTGACAGTTGTGATGTGACACACATAAGCAATGTGTGACAGGTGTGTGATGACAACCACATCCTGGTTGTGACCATGTGAGGTGACACAAGTGGGTTGTACCTGATGAGATATGACACTCTGACATGTGATGCGACAGATATGATGTGACACTCTGGAAGGCATTTGACACATGTGATGTGACACTCACACTCAGGGTATGACAGATGTCAGATGACACACCCACATGGGCTGAGACAGAAGTGACGTGATAATCATAAGTGTGATGGGATAGATACGATATAATGCTTTCATGTTATGACACATGTGAGGTAACGGCCACATGGGTGTGGTGACAGTTGTGATATGACACTGATAAGAGGCTTGTGACAGATGTGTGGTGACAATCATATGCCAGTGGTGAACACATGAGGTGACAAATGGGTGGTGATGGATGTGACGTGACAGTCCCATATGTGATGTGACAGGGAAACATGACACTTTGTAAGGCACCTGACAAATGGGAGGTGACAAACACACTCTGGGTGTGACAGATGCCAGGTGACACTGCCACATGTGTTGAGACAGAAATGATGCGAGAGTCACAGGCACGATGTGACAGATATGATGTGACACGTGCATTCTGACATAGGAGAAGTGACAGTCACATGGGTGTTATAACAGTTTTGATGTAACACACAGAAGTATGTGTGACAGATGTGTGGTGACAATCATATGCCAATTGTGACAATGGGAGGTGACACACAACTGGGTTGGATCTGATGTGATGTGACAATCACATGTGCAATGTGACAGGTATGATGTGACAGTTGTGCGTGAAGACACATGTGAGGTGACAGTCACTTGAGCATTGTGACAGTTGTGATGTGAGACTCATAAGTGGCTTGTGACCAGTGTGTGGTGACAATCATATGCAGATTGTGACCATCTGAGATCACATACATATGGGTTTTGACTGATGTGATGTGACATGCACATGTCAGATGTGACAGGGATGATGTGACACTCCCAGAAGACGTGTGACAAGTGTGAGGTGACAATCACACTGTGGGTGTGACAGATATCAGGTGACACTGCCACGTGTGTTGAGACAGAAATGATGTGATGATCACAGGCATGATATGAGAGATATGATGTGACACTTGCATATTATAACACAGATGAGGTGACAATCACATGGGCATTGTAACAGATTTGACGTGACCCACATAAGCATGTGTGACAGATGTGTGGTGACAATAACATGTGGGTTGTGACCATGTGAGGTGACACACAAGTGGGTTGTGCCTCATGTGATATTTCACTCCCATGTGTAATGTGACAGATATGATGTGACACTCCATAACACATGTGACAAATGTGAGGTGACAATCACACTCGAGGTGTGACATATGTCAGGTGACACTGCCACATGTGTTGAAGTAGAAATGGTGTGACCAATAACAGGCACAATGTGACTGACATTTTTGGATAATTGCATGTTATGACACACATGAGGTGACAATCACTCAGGCATTATGACAGGTGTGATGTGACAATCATAAGAGGCTTGTGACAGATGTGTGGTGACAATCACATGCCAATTGTGACAGGGTGAGCTGATACACACCTGGGTTGTGCCTGAAGTTATGTGACATTCTCATGTGTAATGACATATACTGTGTGATACTCTGTAATGCATGTGACAAATGTGAGGTGACAATCACAGTCTTGGTGTGACAGATGTCATGTGACACTGCCATGTGTGTTGAGACAGAAATGGCATGACAGTCACAGGCTCAATGTGACAGATATGATGTGACAGTTGTGCATGATGACACAGAGGAGGTGACAATCACAAGGGCACAGTGACAGCAGTGATGTGACCCACATAAGCAGTGTGTGAGAAAACCCACATGCTGGTTGTGACTATGTGAGATGACACACAAGGGGCTTGTGCCTGATGTGATATGACACTGTCATGTGTGATGACAGATATGATGTGGCACTCCATAAAGCACATGACAAATGTGAGGTGACAATCACACTCTTGGTGTGACAGATGTCATGTGACACTGACATGTGTGTTGAGACAAATAGGTGACAGCCACAGGCATGATGTGACAGATATGTGACACTTGCCTGTTATGACACAGATGTGGTGACCATCACATGGGCATGGTGACAGTTTGGATGTGACACACATAAGTGGTGTGTGACAGCTGTGTGGTGTCAACCACTTGCTGGTTGTGACCATGTGAGGTGACACACAAGTGGGTTGTGCCTGATGTGCTATGACACACTCATGTGATGGGACACATATGACATGACACTCCAGAAGTCATGTGACACATGTGATGTGCTAATCACACTCTTGTTGAGACAGATGTCAGGTAACACTGCCATGTGTGTCGAGACAGAAATAGTGTGACCCTAACAGGCACAATGGGACTGAAATGTTGTGACACTTGCACATTATGACACCCATGAGGTGACAATCACACAGGCATTGGGACAGGTGTGATGTGACAATCATGAGTCTTGTGACCGATGTGTGGTGACATTGACATGCCAATTGTGACCATGTGAGGTGACACACAAGTGAATTTGGAACTGTTACGATGTGACACACGCATGTGCAATGTGACTGGTGTGATGTGACACTCCTGGGAGGCATGTGACTAATATGAGGGGACAATCACACTCTGTGTGTCACAGGAGTCAGGTGACACTCTCAAGTGTGTTGAGACCCATGTGATGTGACAATCACATGTGCAATGACACAGGTATGATGTGACCCTTGGGCATTAAGACACATGAGGTGACAAATACATGAACATTGTGACAGTTGTGATGTGACCGTCATAAGCAGCTTGTGACAGATGTGCGGTGACAATCACATGCCAGTTGTGACCATGTGAGGTGACACACAAGTGGGCTGTGCCTGATGTGATATGACACTCTCATGTGTGATGACAGATAGGATGTGTCACTCTGTAAAGCATGTGCCAAATGTGAGGTAACACACTATGGGTGTAACACATGTCAGATGACACTGCCACATTTGTTGAGGCAGAAATGCTGTGACAATAACAGACATGATGTGACTGATATGTTATGGCACTTGCGTGTTACAACACACGTGATGTGACAATCACATGGGCCTTGTAACAGTTTTGATGTGACACACATAAGCATGTGTGACACATGTGTGGTGATCACGTGAGGTGACACACAAATGGCTTGTGCTTGATGTGATATGACTCTCATGTGTGATGACAGGTATGATGCGATGCTCTGTAAAGCAAGTGACAATGTGAGGTGACACACAAGTTGATTGGAACTGATCTGATGTGACACACACATGTGTGATATGAGAGGTATGATGTGACACCCCTGCATGGCATGTGACTTATATGAGGTGACAATCACTCTCTGGGTGTGACACATGTCAGGAGACACTCTCATGCGTGTTGAGACAGATGTGATATGACAATCACAGGTGCAATGCGACACATATGATGGGGCATTTGCATGTTAAGATACATGTGGGATGACAACCACAGAAGCGTTGTGACAGTTGTGATGTGACAGTCATAAATGGCTTGGGACAAATGAGTGGTGACAATCGTATGCTGATTGTGACCTTCTGAGTTGACATGCATGTGGGTTGTGATGGACATGATGTGACATGCACATGTGAAGTGACAGGTATGCTGTAATGCTTCTGGAAGTCTTCTGACAAATTGAGGTCACAATAACACTCTGAGTGTGACAGGTATCAGGTGACAATGCCACATGTGTTGAGACAGAAATGATATGAGAGCCACAGGCATGATGTGATAGCTATGATGTGACACTTGCCTGTTAAGACACATGGTGAGGTAACAATCACATGAGTGTTGTGACAGTTGTGATGTGACACACATAAGCAATGTGTGACAGGTGTGTGATGACAACCACATGCTGGTTGTGACCATGTGAGGTGACACAAGTGGGTTGTACCTGATGAGATATGACACTCTCACATGTGATGCGACAGATATGATGTGACACTCTGGAAGGCATTTGACACATGTGATGTGACACTCACACTCAGGGTATGACAGATGTCAGATGACACACCCACATGGGCTGAGACAGAAGTGACGTGATAATCATAAGTGTGATGGGATAGATACGATATAATGCTTTCATGTTATGACACATGTGAGGTAACGGCCACATGGGTGTGGTGACAGTTGTGATATGACACTGATAAGAGGCTTGTGACAGATGTGTGGTGACAATCATATGCCAGTGGTGAACACATGAGGTGACAAATGGGTGGTGATGGATGTGACGTGACAGTCCCATATGTGATGTGACAGGGAAACATGACACTTTGTAAGGCACCTGACAAATGGGAGGTGACAAACACACTCTGGGTGTGACAGATGCCAGGTGACACTGCCACATGTGTTGAGACAGAAATGATGCGAGAGTCACAGGCACGATGTGACAGATATGATGTGACACGTGCATTCTGACATAGGAGAAGTGACAGTCACATGGGTGTTATAACAGTTTTGATGTAACACACAGAAGTATGTGTGACAGATGTGTGGTGACAATCATATGCCAATTGTGACAATGGGAGGTGACACACAACTGGGTTGGATCTGATGTGATGTGACAATCACATGTGCAATGTGACAGGTATGATGTGACAGTTGTGCGTGAAGACACATGTGAGGTGACAGTCACTTGAGCATTGTGACAGTTGTGATGTGAGACTCATAAGTGGCTTGTGACCAGTGTGTGGTGACAATCATATGCAGATTGTGACCATCTGAGATCACATACATATGGGTTTTGACTGATGTGATGTGACCTGCACATGTCAGATGTGACAGGGATGATGTGACACTCCCAGAAGACGTGTGACAAGTGTGAGGTGACAATCACACTGTGGGTGTGACAGATATCAGGTGACACTGCCACGTGTGTTGAGACAGAAATGATGTGATGATCACAGGCATGATATGAGAGATATGATGTGACACTTGCATATTATAACACAGATGAGGTGACAATCACATGGGCATTGTAACAGATTTGACGTGACCCACATAAGCATGTGTGACAGATGTGTGGTGACAATAACATGTGGGTTGTGACCATGTGAGGTGACACACAAGTGGGTTGTGCCTCATGTGATATTTCACTCCCATGTGTAATGTGACAGATATGATGTGACACTCCATAACACATGTGACAAATGTGAGGTGACAATCACACTCGAGGTGTGACATATGTCAGGTGACACTGCCACATGTGTTGAAGTAGAAATGGTGTGACCAATAACAGGCACAATGTGACTGACATTTTTGGATAATTGCATGTTATGACACACATGAGGTGACAATCACTCAGGCATTATGACAGGTGTGATGTGACAATCATAAGAGGCTTGTGACAGATGTGTGGTGACAATCACATGCCAATTGTGACAGGGTGAGCTGATACACACCTGGGTTGTGCCTGAAGTTATGTGACATTCTCATGTGTAATGACATATACTGTGTGATACTCTGTAATGCATGTGACAAATGTGAGGTGACAATCACAGTCTTGGTGTGACAGATGTCATGTGACACTGCCATGTGTGTTGAGACAGAAATGGCATGACAGTCACAGGCTCAATGTGACAGATATGATGTGACAGTTGTGCATGATGACACAGAGGAGGTGACAATCACAAGGGCACAGTGACAGCAGTGATGTGACCCACAGAAGCAGTGTGTGTGAAAACCCACATGCTGGTTGTGACTATGTGAGATGACACACAAGGGGCTTGTGCCTGATGTGATATGACACTGTCATGTGTGATGACAGATATGATGTGACACTCCATAAAGCACATGACAAATGTGAGGTGACAATCACACTCTTGGTGTGACAGATGTCATGTGACACTGACATGTGTGTTGAGACAAATAGGTGACAGCCACAGGCATGATGTGACAGATATGTGACACTTGCCTGTTATGACACAGATGAGGTGACAATCACATGGGCATGGTGACAGTTTGGATGTGACACACATAAGTGGTGTGTGACAGCTGTGTGGTGTCAACCACTTGCTGGTTGTGACCATGTGAGGTGACACACAAGTGGGTTGTGCCTGATGTGCTATGACACACTCATGTGATGGGACACATATGACATGACACTCCAGAAGTCATGTGACAAATGTGATGTGCTAATCACACTCTTGTTGAGACAGATGTCAGGTAACACTGCCATGTGTGTCGAGACAGAAATAGTGTGACCCTAACAGGCACAATGGGACTGAAATGTTGTGACACTTGCACATTATGACACCCATGAGGTGACAATCACACAGGCATTGGGACAGGTGTGATGTGACAATCATGAGTCTTGTGACCGATGTGTGGTGACATTGACATGCCAATTGTGACCATGTGGGGTGACACACAAGTGAATTTGGAACTGTTGTGATGTGACACACGCATGTGCAATGTGACTGGTGTGATGTGACACTCCTGGGAGGCATGTGACTAATATGAGGGGACAATCACACTCTGTGTGTCACAGGAGTCAGGTGACACTCTCAAGTGTGTTGAGACCCATGTGATGTGACAATCACATGTGCAATGACACAGGTATGATGTGACCCTTGGGCATTAAGACACATGAGGTGACAAATACATGAACATTGTGACAGTTGTGATGTGACCGTCATAAGCAGCTTGTGACAGATGTGCGGTGACAATCACATGCCAGTTGTGACCATGTGAGGTGACACACAAGTGGGCTGTGCCTGATGTGATATGACACTCTCATGTGTGATGACAGATAGGATGTGTCACTCTGTAAAGCATGTGCCAAATGTGAGGTAACACACTATGGGTGTAACAGATGTCAGATGACACTGCCACATTTGTTGAGGCAGAAATGCTGTGACAATAACAGACATGATGTGACTGATATGTTATGGCACTTGCGTGTTACAACACAGGTGATGTGACAATCACATGGGCCTTGTAACAGTTTTGATGTGACACACATAAGCATGTGTGACACATGTGTGGTGATCACGTGAGGTGACACACAAATGGCTTGTGCTTGATGTGATATGACTCTCATGTGTGATGACAGGTATGATGCGATGCTCTGTAAAGCAAGTGACAATGTGAGGTGACACACAAGTTGATTGGAACTGATCTGATGTGACACACACATGTGTGATATGAGAGGTATGATGTGACACTCCTGCATGGCATGTGACTTATATGAGGTGACAATCACTCTCTGGGTGTGACACATGTCAGGAGACACTCTCATGCATGTTGAGACAGATGTGATATGACAATCACAGGTGCAATGCGACACATATGATGGGGCATTTGCATGTTAAGATACATGTGGGATGACAACCACAGAAGCGTTGTGACAGTTGTGATGTGACAATCATAAATGGCTTGGGACAAATGAGTGGTGACAATCGTATGCTGATTGTGACCTTCTGAGTTGACATGCATGTGGGTTGTGATGGACATGATGTGACATGCACATGTGAAGTGACAGGTATGCTGTAATGCTTCTGGAAGTCTTCTGACAAATTGAGGTCACAATAACACTCTGAGTGTGACAGGTATCAGGTGACAATGCCACATGTGTTGAGACAGAAATGATATGAGAGCCACAGGCATGATGTGATAGCTATGATGTGACACTTGCCTCTTAAGACACATGGTGAGGTAACAATCACATGAGTGTTGTGACAGTTGTGATGTGACACACATAAGCAATGTGTGACAGGTGTGTGATGACAACCACATGCTGGTTGTGACCATGTGAGGTGACACAAGTGGGTTGTACCTGATGAGATATGACACTCTCACATGTGATGCGACAGATATGATGTGACACTCTGGAAGGCATTTGACACATGTGATGTGACACTCACACTCAGGGTATGACAGATGTCAGATGACACACCCACATGGGCTGAGACAGAAGTGACGTGATAATCATAAGTGTGATGGGATAGATACGATATAATGCTTTCATGTTATGACACATGTGAGGTAACGGCCACATGGGTGTGGTGACAGTTGTGATATGACACTGATAAGAGGCTTGTGACAGATGTGTGGTGACAATCATATGCCAGTGGTGAACACATGAGGTGACAAATGGGTGGTGATGGATGTGACGTGACAGTCCCATATGTGATGTGACAGGGAAACATGACACTTTGTAAGGCACCTGACAAATGGGAGGTGACAAACACACTCTGGGTGTGACAGATGCCAGGTGACACTGCCACATGTGTTGAGACAGAAATGATGCGAGAGTCACAGGCACGATGTGACAGATATGATGTGACACGTGCATTCTGACATAGGAGAAGTGACAGTCACATGGGTGTTATAACAGTTTTGATGTAACACACAGAAGTATGTGTGACAGATGTGTGGTGACAATCATATGCCAATTGTGACAATGGGAGGTGACACACAACTGGGTTGGATCTGATGTGATGTGACAATCACATGTGCAATGTGACAGGTATGATGTGACAGTTGTGCGTGAAGACACATGTGAGGTGACAGTCACTTGAGCATTGTGACAGTTGTGATGTGAGACTCATAAGTGGCTTGTGACCAGTGTGTGGTGACAATCATATGCAGATTGTGACCATCTGAGATCACATACATATGGGTTTTGACTGATGTGATGTGACATGCACATGTCAGATGTGACAGGGATGATGTGACACTCCCAGAAGACGTGTGACAAGTGTGAGGTGACAATCACACTGTGGGTGTGACAGATATCAGGTGACACTGCCACGTGTGTTGAGACAGAAATGATGTGATGATCACAGGCATGATATGAGAGATATGATGTGACACTTGCATATTATAACACAGATGAGGTGACAATCACATGGGCATTGTAACAGATTTGACGTGACCCACATAAGCATGTGTGACAGATGTGTGGTGACAATAACATGTGGGTTGTGACCATGTGAGGTGACACACAAGTGGGTTGTGCCTCATGTGATATTTCACTCCCATGTGTAATGTGACAGATATGATGTGACACTCCATAACACATGTGACAAATGTGAGGTGACAATCACACTCGAGGTGTGACATATGTCAGGTGACACTGCCACATGTGTTGAAGTAGAAGTGGTGTGACCAATAACAGGCACAATGTGACTGACATTTTTGGATAATTGCATGTTATGACACACATGAGGTGACAATCACTCAGGCATTATGACAGGTGTGATGTGACAATCATAAGAGGCTTGTGACAGATGTGTGGTGACAATCACATGCCAATTGTGACAGGGTGAGCTGATACACACCTGGGTTGTGCCTGAAGTTATGTGACATTCTCATGTGTAATGACATATACTGTGTGATACTCTGTAATGCATGTGACAAATGTGAGGTGACAATCACAGTCTTGGTGTGACAGATGTCATGTGACACTGCCATGTGTGTTGAGACAGAAATGGCATGACAGTCACAGGCTCAATGTGACAGATATGATGTGACAGTTGTGCATGATGACACAGAGGAGGTGACAATCACAAGGGCACAGTGACAGCAGTGATGTGACCCACAGAAGCAGTGTGTGTGAAAACCCACATGCTGGTTGTGACTATGTGAGATGACACACAAGGGGCTTGTGCCTGATGTGATATGACACTGTCATGTGTGATGACAGATATGATGTGACACTCCATAAAGCACATGACAAATGTGAGGTGACAATCACACTCTTGGTGTGACAGATGTCATGTGACACTGACATGTGTGTTGAGACAAATAGGTGACAGCCACAGGCATGATGTGACAGATATGTGACACTTGCCTGTTATGACACAGATGAGGTGACAATCACATGGGCATGGTGACAGTTTGGATGTGACACACATAAGTGGTGTGTGACAGCTGTGTGGTGTCAACCACTTGCTGGTTGTGACCATGTGAGGTGACACACAAGTGGGTTGTGCCTGATGTGCTATGACACACTCATGTGATGGGACACATATGACATGACACTCCAGAAGTCATGTGACAAATGTGATGTGCTAATCACACTCTTGTTGAGACAGATGTCAGGTAACACTGCCATGTGTGTCGAGACAGAAATAGTGTGACCCTAACAGGCACAATGGGACTGAAATGTTGTGACACTTGCACATTATGACACCCATGAGGTGACAATCACACAGGCATTGGGACAGGTGTGATGTGACAATCATGAGTCTTGTGACCGATGTGTGGTGACATTGACATGCCAATTGTGACCATGTGGGGTGACACACAAGTGAATTTGGAACTGTTGTGATGTGACACACGCATGTGCAATGTGACTGGTGTGATGTGACACTCCTGGGAGGCATGTGACTAATATGAGGGGACAATCACACTCTGTGTGTCACAGGAGTCAGGTGACACTCTCAAGTGTGTTGAGACCCATGTGATGTGACAATCACATGTGCAATGACACAGGTATGATGTGACCCTTGGGCATTAAGACACATGAGGTGACAAATACATGAACATTGTGACAGTTGTGATGTGACCGTCATAAGCAGCTTGTGACAGATGTGCGGTGACAATCACATGCCAGTTGTGACCATGTGAGGTGACACACAAGTGGGCTGTGCCTGATGTGATATGACACTCTCATGTGTGATGACAGATAGGATGTGTCACTCTGTAAAGCATGTGCCAAATGTGAGGTAACACACTATGGGTGTAACAGATGTCAGATGACACTGCCACATTTGTTGAGGCAGAAATGCTGTGACAATAACAGACATGATGTGACTGATATGTTATGGCACTTGCGTGTTACAACACAGGTGATGTGACAATCACATGGGCCTTGTAACAGTTTTGATGTGACACACATAAGCATGTGTGACACATGTGTGGTGATCACGTGAGGTGACACACAAATGGCTTGTGCTTGATGTGATATGACTCTCATGTGTGATGACAGGTATGATGCGATGCTCTGTAAAGCAAGTGACAATGTGAGGTGACACACAAGTTGATTGGAACTGATCTGATGTGACACACACATGTGTGATATGAGAGGTATGATGTGACACCCCTGCATGGCATGTGACTTATATGAGGTGACACTCACTCTCTGGGTGTGACACATGTCAGGAGACACTCTCATGCATGTTGAGACAGATGTGATATGACAATCACAGGTGCAATGCGACACATATGATGGGGCATTTGCATGTTAAGATACATGTGGGATGACAACCACAGAAGCGTTGTGACAGTTGTGATGTGACAATCATAAATGGCTTGGGACAAATGAGTGGTGACAATCGTATGCTGATTGTGACCTTCTGAGTTGACATGCATGTGGGTTGTGATGGACATGATGTGACATGCACATGTGAAGTGACAGGTATGCTGTAATGCTTCTGGAAGTCTTCTGACAAATTGAGGTCACAATAACACTCTGAGTGTGACAGGCATCAGGTGACAATGCCACATGTGTTGAGACAGAAATGATATGAGAGCCACAGGCATGATGTGATAGCTATGATGTGACACTTGCCTCTTAAGACACATGGTGAGGTAACAATCACATGAGTGTTGTGACAGTTGTGATGTGACACACATAAGCAATGTGTGACAGGTGTGTGATGACAACCACATCCTGGTTGTGACCATGTGAGGTGACACAAGTGGGTTGTACCTGATGAGATATGACACTCTCACATGTGATGCGACAGATATGATGTGACACTCTGGAAGGCATTTGACACATGTGATGTGACACTCACACTCAGGGTATGACAGATGTCAGATGACACACCCACATGGGCTGAGACAGAAGTGACGTGATAATCATAAGTGTGATGGGATAGATACGATATAATGCTTTCATGTTATGACACATGTGAGGTAACGGCCACATGGGTGTGGTGACAGTTGTGATATGACACTGATAAGAGGCTTGTGACAGATGTGTGGTGACAATCATATGCCAGTGGTGAACACATGAGGTGACAAATGGGTGGTGATGGATGTGACGTGACAGTCCCATATGTGATGTGACAGGGAAACATGACACTTTGTAAGGCACCTGACAAATGGGAGGTGACAAACACACTCTGGGTGTGACAGATGCCAGGTGACACTGCCACATGTGTTGAGACAGAAATGATGCGAGAGTCACAGGCACGATGTGACAGATATGATGTGACACGTGCATTCTGACATAGGAGAAGTGACAGTCACATGGGTGTTATAACAGTTTTGATGTAACACACAGAAGTATGTGTGACAGATGTGTGGTGACAATCATATGCCAATTGTGACAATGGGAGGTGACACACAACTGGGTTGGATCTGATGTGATGTGACAATCACATGTGCAATGTGACAGGTATGATGTGACAGTTGTGCGTGAAGACACATGTGAGGTGACAGTCACTTGAGCATTGTGACAGTTGTGATGTGAGACTCATAAGTGGCTTGTGACCAGTGTGTGGTGACAATCATATGCAGATTGTGACCATCTGAGATCACATACATATGGGTTTTGACTGATGTGATGTGACATGCACATGTCAGATGTGACAGGGATGATGTGACACTCCCAGAAGACGTGTGACAAGTGTGAGGTGACAATCACACTGTGGGTGTGACAGATATCAGGTGACACTGCCACGTGTGTTGAGACAGAAATGATGTGATGATCACAGGCATGATATGAGAGATATGATGTGACACTTGCATATTATAACACAGATGAGGTGACAATCACATGGGCATTGTAACAGATTTGACGTGACCCACATAAGCATGTGTGACAGATGTGTGGTGACAATAACATGTGGGTTGTGACCATGTGAGGTGACACACAAGTGGGTTGTGCCTCATGTGATATTTCACTCCCATGTGTAATGTGACAGATATGATGTGACACTCCATAACACATGTGACAAATGTGAGGTGACAATCACACTCGAGGTGTGACATATGTCAGGTGACACTGCCACATGTGTTGAAGTAGAAGTGGTGTGACCAATAACAGGCACAATGTGACTGACATTTTTGGATAATTGCATGTTATGACACACATGAGGTGACAATCACTCAGGCATTATGACAGGTGTGATGTGACAATCATAAGAGGCTTGTGACAGATGTGTGGTGACAATCACATGCCAATTGTGACAGGGTGAGCTGATACACACCTGGGTTGTGCCTGAAGTTATGTGACATTCTCATGTGTAATGACATATACTGTGTGATACTCTGTAATGCATGTGACAAATGTGAGGTGACAATCACAGTCTTGGTGTGACAGATGTCATGTGACA
Source organism: Hippopotamus amphibius kiboko (assembly GCF_030028045.1). Classification (NCBI taxonomy): domain Eukaryota; kingdom Metazoa; phylum Chordata; class Mammalia; order Artiodactyla; family Hippopotamidae; genus Hippopotamus; species Hippopotamus amphibius. The sequence continues at coordinate 55,288,186 of NC_080192.1, read as the reverse complement.
CTGCCATGTGTGTTGAGACAGAAATGGCATGACAGTCACAGGCTCAATGTGACAGATATGATGTGACAGTTGTGCATGATGACACAGAGGAGGTGACAATCACAAGGGCACAGTGACAGCAGTGATGTGACCCACAGAAGCAGTGTGTGTGAAAACCCACATGCTGGTTGTGACTATGTGAGATGACACACAAGGGGCTTGTGCCTGATGTGATATGACACTGTCATGTGTGATGACAGATATGATGTGACACTCCATAAAGCACATGACAAATGTGAGGTGACAATCACACTCTTGGTGTGACAGATGTCATGTGACACTGACATGTGTGTTGAGACAAATAGGTGACAGCCACAGGCATGATGTGACAGATATGTGACACTTGCCTGTTATGACACAGATGAGGTGACAATCACATGGGCATGGTGACAGTTTGGATGTGACACACATAAGTGGTGTGTGACAGCTGTGTGGTGTCAACCACTTGCTGGTTGTGACCATGTGAGGTGACACACAAGTGGGTTGTGCCTGATGTGCTATGACACACTCATGTGATGGGACACATATGACATGACACTCCAGAAGTCATGTGACACATGTGATGTGCTAATCACACTCTTGTTGAGACAGATGTCAGGTAACACTGCCATGTGTGTCGAGACAGAAATAGTGTGACCCTAACAGGCACAATGGGACTGAAATGTTGTGACACTTGCACATTATGACACCCATGAGGTGACAATCACACAGGCATTGGGACAGGTGTGATGTGACAATCATGAGTCTTGTGACCGATGTGTGGTGACATTGACATGCCAATTGTGACCATGTGGGGTGACACACAAGTGAATTTGGAACTGTTGTGATGTGACACACGCATGTGCAATGTGACTGGTGTGATGTGACACTCCTGGGAGGCATGTGACTAATATGAGGGGACAATCACACTCTGTGTGTCACAGGAGTCAGGTGACACTCTCAAGTGTGTTGAGACCCATGTGATGTGACAATCACATGTGCAATGACACAGGTATGATGTGACCCTTGGGCATTAAGACACATGAGGTGACAAATACATGAACATTGTGACAGTTGTGATGTGACCGTCATAAGCAGCTTGTGACAGATGTGCGGTGACAATCACATGCCAGTTGTGACCATGTGAGGTGACACACAAGTGGGCTGTGCCTGATGTGATATGACACTCTCATGTGTGATGACAGATAGGATGTGTCACTCTGTAAAGCATGTGCCAAATGTGAGGTAACACACTATGGGTGTAACAGATGTCAGATGACACTGCCACATTTGTTGAGGCAGAAATGCTGTGACAATAACAGACATGATGTGACTGATATGTTATGGCACTTGCGTGTTACAACACAGGTGATGTGACAATCACATGGGCCTTGTAACAGTTTTGATGTGACACACATAAGCATGTGTGACACATGTGTGGTGATCACGTGAGGTGACACACAAATGGCTTGTGCTTGATGTGATATGACTCTCATGTGTGATGACAGGTATGATGCGATGCTCTGTAAAGCAAGTGACAATGTGAGGTGACACACAAGTTGATTGGAACTGATCTGATGTGACACACACATGTGTGATATGAGAGGTATGATGTGACACCCCTGCATGGCATGTGACTTATATGAGGTGACACTCACTCTCTGGGTGTGACACATGTCAGGAGACACTCTCATGCATGTTGAGACAGATGTGATATGACAATCACAGGTGCAATGCGACACATATGATGGGGCATTTGCATGTTAAGATACATGTGGGATGACAACCACAGAAGCGTTGTGACAGTTGTGATGTGACAATCATAAATGGCTTGGGACAAATGAGTGGTGACAATCGTATGCTGATTGTGACCTTCTGAGTTGACATGCATGTGGGTTGTGATGGACATGATGTGACATGCACATGTGAAGTGACAGGTATGCTGTAATGCTTCTGGAAGTCTTCTGACAAATTGAGGTCACAATAACACTCTGAGTGTGACAGGCATCAGGTGACAATGCCACATGTGTTGAGACAGAAATGATATGAGAGCCACAGGCATGATGTGATAGCTATGATGTGACACTTGCCTCTTAAGACACATGGTGAGGTAACAATCACATGAGTGTTGTGACAGTTGTGATGTGACACACATAAGCAATGTGTGACAGGTGTGTGATGACAACCACATCCTGGTTGTGACCATGTGAGGTGACACAAGTGGGTTGTACCTGATGAGATATGACACTCTCACATGTGATGCGACAGATATGATGTGACACTCTGGAAGGCATTTGACACATGTGATGTGACACTCACACTCAGGGTATGACAGATGTCAGATGACACACCCACATGGGCTGAGACAGAAGTGACGTGATAATCATAAGTGTGATGGGATAGATACGATATAATGCTTTCATGTTATGACACATGTGAGGTAACGGCCACATGGGTGTGGTGACAGTTGTGATATGACACTGATAAGAGGCTTGTGACAGATGTGTGGTGACAATCATATGCCAGTGGTGAACACATGAGGTGACAAATGGGTGGTGATGGATGTGACGTGACAGTCCCATATGTGATGTGACAGGGAAACATGACACTTTGTAAGGCACCTGACAAATGGGAGGTGACAAACACACTCTGGGTGTGACAGATGCCAGGTGACACTGCCACATGTGTTGAGACAGAAATGATGCGAGAGTCACAGGCACGATGTGACAGATATGATGTGACACGTGCATTCTGACATAGGAGAAGTGACAGTCACATGGGTGTTATAACAGTTTTGATGTAACACACAGAAGTATGTGTGACAGATGTGTGGTGACAATCATATGCCAATTGTGACAATGGGAGGTGACACACAACTGGGTTGGATCTGATGTGATGTGACAATCACATGTGCAATGTGACAGGTATGATGTGACAGTTGTGCGTGAAGACACATGTGAGGTGACAGTCACTTGAGCATTGTGACAGTTGTGATGTGAGACTCATAAGTGGCTTGTGACCAGTGTGTGGTGACAATCATATGCAGATTGTGACCATCTGAGATCACATACATATGGGTTTTGACTGATGTGATGTGACATGCACATGTCAGATGTGACAGGGATGATGTGACACTCCCAGAAGACGTGTGACAAGTGTGAGGTGACAATCACACTGTGGGTGTGACAGATATCAGGTGACACTGCCACGTGTGTTGAGACAGAAATGATGTGATGATCACAGGCATGATATGAGAGATATGATGTGACACTTGCATATTATAACACAGATGAGGTGACAATCACATGGGCATTGTAACAGATTTGACGTGACCCACATAAGCATGTGTGACAGATGTGTGGTGACAATAACATGTGGGTTGTGACCATGTGAGGTGACACACAAGTGGGTTGTGCCTCATGTGATATTTCACTCCCATGTGTAATGTGACAGATATGATGTGACACTCCATAACACATGTGACAAATGTGAGGTGACAATCACACTCGAGGTGTGACATATGTCAGGTGACACTGCCACATGTGTTGAAGTAGAAGTGGTGTGACCAATAACAGGCACAATGTGACTGACATTTTTGGATAATTGCATGTTATGACACACATGAGGTGACAATCACTCAGGCATTATGACAGGTGTGATGTGACAATCATAAGAGGCTTGTGACAGATGTGTGGTGACAATCACATGCCAATTGTGACAGGGTGAGCTGATACACACCTGGGTTGTGCCTGAAGTTATGTGACATTCTCATGTGTAATGACATATACTGTGTGATACTCTGTAATGCATGTGACAAATGTGAGGTGACAATCACAGTCTTGGTGTGACAGATGTCATGTGACACTGCCATGTGTGTTGAGACAGAAATGGCATGACAGTCACAGGCTCAATGTGACAGATATGATGTGACAGTTGTGCATGATGACACAGAGGAGGTGACAATCACAAGGGCACAGTGACAGCAGTGATGTGACCCACAGAAGCAGTGTGTGTGAAAACCCACATGCTGGTTGTGACTATGTGAGATGACACACAAGGGGCTTGTGCCTGATGTGATATGACACTGTCATGTGTGATGACAGATATGATGTGACACTCCATAAAGCACATGACAAATGTGAGGTGACAATCACACTCTTGGTGTGACAGATGTCATGTGACACTGACATGTGTGTTGAGACAAATAGGTGACAGCCACAGGCATGATGTGACAGATATGTGACACTTGCCTGTTATGACACAGATGAGGTGACCATCACATGGGCATGGTGACAGTTTGGATGTGACACACATAAGTGGTGTGTGACAGCTGTGTGGTGTCAACCACTTGCTGGTTGTGACCATGTGAGGTGACACACAAGTGGGTTGTGCCTGATGTGCTATGACACACTCATGTGATGGGACACATATGACATGACACTCCAGAAGTCATGTGACACATGTGATGTGCTAATCACACTCTTGTTGAGACAGATGTCAGGTAACACTGCCATGTGTGTCGAGACAGAAATAGTGTGACCCTAACAGGCACAATGGGACTGAAATGTTGTGACACTTGCACATTATGACACCCATGAGGTGACAATCACACAGGCATTGGGACAGGTGTGATGTGACAATCATGAGTCTTGTGACCGATGTGTGGTGACATTGACATGCCAATTGTGACCATGTGGGGTGACACACAAGTGAATTTGGAACTGTTGTGATGTGACACACGCATGTGCAATGTGACTGGTGTGATGTGACACTCCTGGGAGGCATGTGACTAATATGAGGGGACAATCACACTCTGTGTGTCACAGGAGTCAGGTGACACTCTCAAGTGTGTTGAGACCCATGTGATGTGACAATCACATGTGCAATGACACAGGTATGATGTGACCCTTGGGCATTAAGACACATGAGGTGACAAATACATGAACATTGTGACAGTTGTGATGTGACCGTCATAAGCAGCTTGTGACAGATGTGCGGTGACAATCACATGCCAGTTGTGACCATGTGAGGTGACACACAAGTGGGCTGTGCCTGATGTGATATGACACTCTCATGTGTGATGACAGATAGGATGTGTCACTCTGTAAAGCATGTGCCAAATGTGAGGTAACACACTATGGGTGTAACAGATGTCAGATGACACTGCCACATTTGTTGAGGCAGAAATGCTGTGACAATAACAGACATGATGTGACTGATATGTTATGGCACTTGCGTGTTACAACACAGGTGATGTGACAATCACATGGGCCTTGTAACAGTTTTGATGTGACACACATAAGCATGTGTGACACATGTGTGGTGATCACGTGAGGTGACACACAAATGGCTTGTGCTTGATGTGATATGACTCTCATGTGTGATGACAGGTATGATGCGATGCTCTGTAAAGCAAGTGACAATGTGAGGTGACACACAAGTTGATTGGAACTGATCTGATGTGACACACACATGTGTGATATGAGAGGTATGATGTGACACCCCTGCATGGCATGTGACTTATATGAGGTGACACTCACTCTCTGGGTGTGACACATGTCAGGAGACACTCTCATGCATGTTGAGACAGATGTGATATGACAATCACAGGTGCAATGCGACACATATGATGGGGCATTTGCATGTTAAGATACATGTGGGATGACAACCACAGAAGCGTTGTGACAGTTGTGATGTGACAATCATAAATGGCTTGGGACAAATGAGTGGTGACAATCGTATGCTGATTGTGACCTTCTGAGTTGACATGCATGTGGGTTGTGATGGACATGATGTGACATGCACATGTGAAGTGACAGGTATGCTGTAATGCTTCTGGAAGTCTTCTGACAAATTGAGGTCACAATAACACTCTGAGTGTGACAGGCATCAGGTGACAATGCCACATGTGTTGAGACAGAAATGATATGAGAGCCACAGGCATGATGTGATAGCTATGATGTGACACTTGCCTCTTAAGACACATGGTGAGGTAACAATCACATGAGTGTTGTGACAGTTGTGATGTGACACACATAAGCAATGTGTGACAGGTGTGTGATGACAACCACATCCTGGTTGTGACCATGTGAGGTGACACAAGTGGGTTGTACCTGATGAGATATGACACTCTGACATGTGATGCGACAGATATGATGTGACACTCTGGAAGGCATTTGACACATGTGATGTGACACTCACACTCAGGGTATGACAGATGTCAGATGACACACCCACATGGGCTGAGACAGAAGTGACGTGATAATCATAAGTGTGATGGGATAGATACGATATAATGCTTTCATGTTATGACACATGTGAGGTAACGGCCACATGGGTGTGGTGACAGTTGTGATATGACACTGATAAGAGGCTTGTGACAGATGTGTGGTGACAATCATATGCCAGTGGTGAACACATGAGGTGACAAATGGGTGGTGATGGATGTGACGTGACAGTCCCATATGTGATGTGACAGGGAAACATGACACTTTGTAAGGCACCTGACAAATGGGAGGTGACAAACACACTCTGGGTGTGACAGATGCCAGGTGACACTGCCACATGTGTTGAGACAGAAATGATGCGAGAGTCACAGGCACGATGTGACAGATATGATGTGACACGTGCATTCTGACATAGGAGAAGTGACAGTCACATGGGTGTTATAACAGTTTTGATGTAACACACAGAAGTATGTGTGACAGATGTGTGGTGACAATCATATGCCAATTGTGACAATGGGAGGTGACACACAACTGGGTTGGATCTGATGTGATGTGACAATCACATGTGCAATGTGACAGGTATGATGTGACAGTTGTGCGTGAAGACACATGTGAGGTGACAGTCACTTGAGCATTGTGACAGTTGTGATGTGAGACTCATAAGTGGCTTGTGACCAGTGTGTGGTGACAATCATATGCAGATTGTGACCATCTGAGATCACATACATATGGGTTTTGACTGATGTGATGTGACATGCACATGTCAGATGTGACAGGGATGATGTGACACTCCCAGAAGACGTGTGACAAGTGTGAGGTGACAATCACACTGTGGGTGTGACAGATATCAGGTGACACTGCCACGTGTGTTGAGACAGAAATGATGTGATGATCACAGGCATGATATGAGAGATATGATGTGACACTTGCATATTATAACACAGATGAGGTGACAATCACATGGGCATTGTAACAGATTTGACGTGACCCACATAAGCATGTGTGACAGATGTGTGGTGACAATAACATGTGGGTTGTGACCATGTGAGGTGACACACAAGTGGGTTGTGCCTCATGTGATATTTCACTCCCATGTGTAATGTGACAGATATGATGTGACACTCCATAACACATGTGACAAATGTGAGGTGACAATCACACTCGAGGTGTGACATATGTCAGGTGACACTGCCACATGTGTTGAAGTAGAAATGGTGTGACCAATAACAGGCACAATGTGACTGACATTTTTGGATAATTGCATGTTATGACACACATGAGGTGACAATCACTCAGGCATTATGACAGGTGTGATGTGACAATCATAAGAGGCTTGTGACAGATGTGTGGTGACAATCACATGCCAATTGTGACAGGGTGAGCTGATACACACCTGGGTTGTGCCTGAAGTTATGTGACATTCTCATGTGTAATGACATATACTGTGTGATACTCTGTAATGCATGTGACAAATGTGAGGTGACAATCACAGTCTTGGTGTGACAGATGTCATGTGACACTGCCATGTGTGTTGAGACAGAAATGGCATGACAGTCACAGGCTCAATGTGACAGATATGATGTGACAGTTGTGCATGATGACACAGAGGAGGTGACAATCACAAGGGCACAGTGACAGCAGTGATGTGACCCACATAAGCAGTGTGTGAGAAAACCCACATGCTGGTTGTGACTATGTGAGATGACACACAAGGGGCTTGTGCCTGATGTGATATGACACTGTCATGTGTGATGACAGATATGATGTGGCACTCCATAAAGCACATGACAAATGTGAGGTGACAATCACACTCTTGGTGTGACAGATGTCATGTGACACTGACATGTGTGTTGAGACAAATAGGTGACAGCCACAGGCATGATGTGACAGATATGTGACACTTGCCTGTTATGACACAGATGTGGTGACCATCACATGGGCATGGTGACAGTTTGGATGTGACACACATAAGTGGTGTGTGACAGCTGTGTGGTGTCAACCACTTGCTGGTTGTGACCATGTGAGGTGACACACAAGTGGGTTGTGCCTGATGTGCTATGACACACTCATGTGATGGGACACATATGACATGACACTCCAGAAGTCATGTGACACATGTGATGTGCTAATCACACTCTTGTTGAGACAGATGTCAGGTAACACTGCCATGTGTGTCGAGACAGAAATAGTGTGACCCTAACAGGCACAATGGGACTGAAATGTTGTGACACTTGCACATTATGACACCCATGAGGTGACAATCACACAGGCATTGGGACAGGTGTGATGTGACAATCATGAGTCTTGTGACCGATGTGTGGTGACATTGACATGCCAATTGTGACCATGTGAGGTGACACACAAGTGAATTTGGAACTGTTACGATGTGACACACGCATGTGCAATGTGACTGGTGTGATGTGACACTCCTGGGAGGCATGTGACTAATATGAGGGGACAATCACACTCTGTGTGTCACAGGAGTCAGGTGACACTCTCAAGTGTGTTGAGACCCATGTGATGTGACAATCACATGTGCAATGACACAGGTATGATGTGACCCTTGGGCATTAAGACACATGAGGTGACAAATACATGAACATTGTGACAGTTGTGATGTGACCGTCATAAGCAGCTTGTGACAGATGTGCGGTGACAATCACATGCCAGTTGTGACCATGTGAGGTGACACACAAGTGGGCTGTGCCTGATGTGATATGACACTCTCATGTGTGATGACAGATAGGATGTGTCACTCTGTAAAGCATGTGCCAAATGTGAGGTAACACACTATGGGTGTAACAGATGTCAGATGACACTGCCACATTTGTTGAGGCAGAAATGCTGTGACAATAACAGACATGATGTGACTGATATGTTATGGCACTTGCGTGTTACAACACAGGTGATGTGACAATCACATGGGCCTTGTAACAGTTTTGATGTGACACACATAAGCATGTGTGACACATGTGTGGTGATCACGTGAGGTGACACACAAATGGCTTGTGCTTGATGTGATATGACTCTCATGTGTGATGACAGGTATGATGCGATGCTCTGTAAAGCAAGTGACAATGTGAGGTGACACACAAGTTGATTGGAACTGATCTGATGTGACACACACATGTGTGATATGAGAGGTATGATGTGACACCCCTGCATGGCATGTGACTTATATGAGGTGACAATCACTCTCTGGGTGTGACACATGTCAGGAGACACTCTCATGCGTGTTGAGACAGATGTGATATGACAATCACAGGTGCAATGCGACACATATGATGGGGCATTTGCATGTTAAGATACATGTGGGATGACAACCACAGAAGCGTTGTGACAGTTGTGATGTGACAGTCATAAATGGCTTGGGACAAATGAGTGGTGACAATCGTATGCTGATTGTGACCTTCTGAGTTGACATGCATGTGGGTTGTGATGGACATGATGTGACATGCACATGTGAAGTGACAGGTATGCTGTAATGCTTCTGGAAGTCTTCTGACAAATTGAGGTCACAATAACACTCTGAGTGTGACAGGTATCAGGTGACAATGCCACATGTGTTGAGACAGAAATGATATGAGAGCCACAGGCATGATGTGATAGCTATGATGTGACACTTGCCTGTTAAGACACATGGTGAGGTAACAATCACATGAGTGTTGTGACAGTTGTGATGTGACACACATAAGCAATGTGTGACAGGTGTGTGATGACAACCACATGCTGGTTGTGACCATGTGAGGTGACACAAGTGGGTTGTACCTGATGAGATATGACACTCTCACATGTGATGCGACAGATATGATGTGACACTCTGGAAGGCATTTGACACATGTGATGTGACACTCACACTCAGGGTATGACAGATGTCAGATGACACACCCACATGGGCTGAGACAGAAGTGACGTGATAATCATAAGTGTGATGGGATAGATACGATATAATGCTTTCATGTTATGACACATGTGAGGTAACGGCCACATGGGTGTGGTGACAGTTGTGATATGACACTGATAAGAGGCTTGTGACAGATGTGTGGTGACAATCATATGCCAGTGGTGAACACATGAGGTGACAAATGGGTGGTGATGGATGTGACGTGACAGTCCCATATGTGATGTGACAGGGAAACATGACACTTTGTAAGGCACCTGACAAATGGGAGGTGACAAACACACTCTGGGTGTGACAGATGCCAGGTGACACTGCCACATGTGTTGAGACAGAAATGATGCGAGAGTCACAGGCACGATGTGACAGCTATGATGTGACACGTGCATTCTGACATAGGAGAAGTGACAGTCACATGGGTGTTATAACAGTTTTGATGTAACACACAGAAGTATGTGTGACAGATGTGTGGTGACAATCATATGCCAATTGTGACAATGGGAGGTGACACACAACTGGGTTGGATCTGATGTGATGTGACAATCACATGTGCAATGTGACAGGTATGATGTGACAGTTGTGCGTGAAGACACATGTGAGGTGACAGTCACTTGAGCATTGTGACAGTTGTGATGTGAGACTCATAAGTGGCTTGTGACCAGTGTGTGGTGACAATCATATGCAGATTGTGACCATCTGAGATCACATACATATGGGTTTTGACTGATGTGATGTGACATGCACATGTCAGATGTGACAGGGATGATGTGACACTCCCAGAAGACGTGTGACAAGTGTGAGGTGACAATCACACTGTGGGTGTGACAGATATCAGGTGACACTGCCATGTGTGTTGAGACAGAAATGATGTGATGATCACAGGCATGATATGAGAGATATGATGTGACACTTGCATATTATAACACAGATGAGGTGACAATCACATGGGCATTGTAACAGATTTGACGTGACCCACATAAGCATGTGTGACAGATGTGTGGTGACAATAACATGTGGGTTGTGACCATGTGAGGTGACACACAAGTGGGTTGTGCCTCATGTGATATTTCACTCCCATGTGTAATGTGACAGATATGATGTGACACTCCATAACACATGTGACAAATGTGAGGTGACAATCACACTCGAGGTGTGACATATGTCAGGTGACACTGCCACATGTGTTGAAGTAGAAATGGTGTGACCAATAACAGGCACAATGTGACTGACATTTTTGGATAATTGCATGTTATGACACACATGAGGTGACAATCACTCAGGCATTATGACAGGTGTGATGTGACAATCATAAGAGGCTTGTGACAGATGTGTGGTGACAATCACATGCCAATTGTGACAGGGTGAGCTGATACACACCTGGGTTGTGCCTGAAGTTATGTGACATTCTCATGTGTAATGACATATACTGTGTGATACTCTGTAATGCATGTGACAAATGTGAGGTGACAATCACAGTCTTGGTGTGACAGATGTCATGTGACACTGCCATGTGTGTTGAGACAGAAATGGCATGACAGTCACAGGCTCAATGTGACAGATATGATGTGACAGTTGTGCATGATGACACAGAGGAGGTGACAATCACAAGGGCACAGTGACAGCAGTGATGTGACCCACAGAAGCAGTGTGTGTGAAAACCCACATGCTGGTTGTGACTATGTGAGATGACACACAAGGGGCTTGTGCCTGATGTGATATGACACTGTCATGTGTGATGACAGATATGATGTGACACTCCATAAAGCACATGACAAATGTGAGGTGACAATCACACTCTTGGTGTGACAGATGTCATGTGACACTGACATGTGTGTTGAGACAAATAGGTGACAGCCACAGGCATGATGTGACAGATATGTGACACTTGCCTGTTATGACACAGATGAGGTGACAATCACATGGGCATGGTGACAGTTTGGATGTGACACACATAAGTGGTGTGTGACAGCTGTGTGGTGTCAACCACTTGCTGGTTGTGACCATGTGAGGTGACACACAAGTGGGTTGTGCCTGATGTGCTATGACACACTCATGTGATGGGACACATATGACATGACACTCCAGAAGTCATGTGACAAATGTGATGTGCTAATCACACTCTTGTTGAGACAGATGTCAGGTAACACTGCCATGTGTGTCGAGACAGAAATAGTGTGACCCTAACAGGCACAATGGGACTGAAATGTTGTGACACTTGCACATTATGACACCCATGAGGTGACAATCACACAGGCATTGGGACAGGTGTGATGTGACAATCATGAGTCTTGTGACCGATGTGTGGTGACATTGACATGCCAATTGTGACCATGTGGGGTGACACACAAGTGAATTTGGAACTGTTGTGATGTGACACACGCATGTGCAATGTGACTGGTGTGATGTGACACTCCTGGGAGGCATGTGACTAATATGAGGGGACAATCACACTCTGTGTGTCACAGGAGTCAGGTGACACTCTCAAGTGTGTTGAGACCCATGTGATGTGACAATCACATGTGCAATGACACAGGTATGATGTGACCCTTGGGCATTAAGACACATGAGGTGACAAATACATGAACATTGTGACAGTTGTGATGTGACCGTCATAAGCAGCTTGTGACAGATGTGCGGTGACAATCACATGCCAGTTGTGACCATGTGAGGTGACACACAAGTGGGCTGTGCCTGATGTGATATGACACTCTCATGTGTGATGACAGATAGGATGTGTCACTCTGTAAAGCATGTGCCAAATGTGAGGTAACACACTATGGGTGTAACAGATGTCAGATGACACTGCCACATTTGTTGAGGCAGAAATGCTGTGACAATAACAGACATGATGTGACTGATATGTTATGGCACTTGCGTGTTACAACACAGGTGATGTGACAATCACATGGGCCTTGTAACAGTTTTGATGTGACACACATAAGCATGTGTGACACATGTGTGGTGATCACGTGAGGTGACACACAAATGGCTTGTGCTTGATGTGATATGACTCTCATGTGTGATGACAGGTATGATGCGATGCTCTGTAAAGCAAGTGACAATGTGAGGTGACACACAAGTTGATTGGAACTGATCTGATGTGACACACACATGTGTGATATGAGAGGTATGATGTGACACTCCTGCATGGCATGTGACTTATATGAGGTGACAATCACTCTCTGGGTGTGACACATGTCAGGAGACACTCTCATGCATGTTGAGACAGATGTGATATGACAATCACAGGTGCAATGCGACACATATGATGGGGCATTTGCATGTTAAGATACATGTGGGATGACAACCACAGAAGCGTTGTGACAGTTGTGATGTGACAATCATAAATGGCTTGGGACAAATGAGTGGTGACAATCGTATGCTGATTGTGACCTTCTGAGTTGACATGCATGTGGGTTGTGATGGACATGATGTGACATGCACATGTGAAGTGACAGGTATGCTGTAATGCTTCTGGAAGTCTTCTGACAAATTGAGGTCACAATAACACTCTGAGTGTGACAGGTATCAGGTGACAATGCCACATGTGTTGAGACAGAAATGATATGAGAGCCACAGGCATGATGTGATAGCTATGATGTGACACTTGCCTCTTAAGACACATGGTGAGGTAACAATCACATGAGTGTTGTGACAGTTGTGATGTGACACACATAAGCAATGTGTGACAGGTGTGTGATGACAACCACATGCTGGTTGTGACCATGTGAGGTGACACAAGTGGGTTGTACCTGATGAGATATGACACTCTCACATGTGATGCGACAGATATGATGTGACACTCTGGAAGGCATTTGACACATGTGATGTGACACTCACACTCAGGGTATGACAGATGTCAGATGACACACCCACATGGGCTGAGACAGAAGTGACGTGATAATCATAAGTGTGATGGGATAGATACGATATAATGCTTTCATGTTATGACACATGTGAGGTAACGGCCACATGGGTGTGGTGACAGTTGTGATATGACACTGATAAGAGGCTTGTGACAGATGTGTGGTGACAATCATATGCCAGTGGTGAACACATGAGGTGACAAATGGGTGGTGATGGATGTGACGTGACAGTCCCATATGTGATGTGACAGGGAAACATGACACTTTGTAAGGCACCTGACAAATGGGAGGTGACAAACACACTCTGGGTGTGACAGATGCCAGGTGACACTGCCACATGTGTTGAGACAGAAATGATGCGAGAGTCACAGGCACGATGTGACAGCTATGATGTGACACGTGCATTCTGACATAGGAGAAGTGACAGTCACATGGGTGTTATAACAGTTTTGATGTAACACACAGAAGTATGTGTGACAGATGTGTGGTGACAATCATATGCCAATTGTGACAATGGGAGGTGACACACAACTGGGTTGGATCTGATGTGATGTGACAATCACATGTGCAATGTGACAGGTATGATGTGACAGTTGTGCGTGAAGACACATGTGAGGTGACAGTCACTTGAGCATTGTGACAGTTGTGATGTGAGACTCATAAGTGGCTTGTGACCAGTGTGTGGTGACAATCATATGCAGATTGTGACCATCTGAGATCACATACATATGGGTTTTGACTGATGTGATGTGACATGCACATGTCAGAGGTGACAGGGATGATGTGACACTCCCAGAAGACGTGTGACAAGTGTGAGGTGACAATCACACTGTGGGTGTGACAGATATCAGGTGACACTGCCACGTGTGTTGAGACAGAAATGATGTGATGATCACAGGCATGATATGAGAGATATGATGTGACACTTGCATATTATAACACAGATGAGGTGACAATCACATGGGCATTGTAACAGATTTGACGTGACCCACATAAGCATGTGTGACAGATGTGTGGTGACAATAACATGTGGGTTGTGACCATGTGAGGTGACACACAAGTGGGTTGTGCCTCATGTGATATTTCACTCCCATGTGTAATGTGACAGATATGATGTGACACTCCATAACACATGTGACAAATGTGAGGTGACAATCACACTCGAGGTGTGACATATGTCAGGTGACACTGCCACATGTGTTGAAGTAGAAGTGGTGTGACCAATAACAGGCACAATGTGACTGACATTTTTGGATAATTGCATGTTATGACACACATGAGGTGACAATCACTCAGGCATTATGACAGGTGTGATGTGACAATCATAAGAGGCTTGTGACAGATGTGTGGTGACAATCACATGCCAATTGTGACAGGGTGAGCTGATACACACCTGGGTTGTGCCTGAAGTTATGTGACATTCTCATGTGTAATGACATATACTGTGTGATACTCTGTAATGCATGTGACAAATGTGAGGTGACAATCACAGTCTTGGTGTGACAGATGTCATGTGACACTGCCATGTGTGTTGAGACAGAAATGGCATGACAGTCACAGGCTCAATGTGACAGATATGATGTGACAGTTGTGCATGATGACACAGAGGAGGTGACAATCACAAGGGCACAGTGACAGCAGTGATGTGACCCACAGAAGCAGTGTGTGTGAAAACCCACATGCTGGTTGTGACTATGTGAGATGACACACAAGGGGCTTGTGCCTGATGTGATATGACACTGTCATGTGTGATGACAGATATGATGTGACACTCCATAAAGCACATGACAAATGTGAGGTGACAATCACACTCTTGGTGTGACAGATGTCATGTGACACTGACATGTGTGTTGAGACAAATAGGTGACAGCCACAGGCATGATGTGACAGATATGTGACACTTGCCTGTTATGACACAGATGAGGTGACAATCACATGGGCATGGTGACAGTTTGGATGTGACACACATAAGTGGTGTGTGACAGCTGTGTGGTGTCAACCACTTGCTGGTTGTGACCATGTGAGGTGACACACAAGTGGGTTGTGCCTGATGTGCTATGACACACTCATGTGATGGGACACATATGACATGACACTCCAGAAGTCATGTGACAAATGTGATGTGCTAATCACACTCTTGTTGAGACAGATGTCAGGTAACACTGCCATGTGTGTCGAGACAGAAATAGTGTGACCCTAACAGGCACAATGGGACTGAAATGTTGTGACACTTGCACATTATGACACCCATGAGGTGACAATCACACAGGCATTGGGACAGGTGTGATGTGACAATCATGAGTCTTGTGACCGATGTGTGGTGACATTGACATGCCAATTGTGACCATGTGGGGTGACACACAAGTGAATTTGGAACTGTTGTGATGTGACACACGCATGTGCAATGTGACTGGTGTGATGTGACACTCCTGGGAGGCATGTGACTAATATGAGGGGACAATCACACTCTGTGTGTCACAGGAGTCAGGTGACACTCTCAAGTGTGTTGAGACCCATGTGATGTGACAATCACATGTGCAATGACACAGGTATGATGTGACCCTTGGGCATTAAGACACATGAGGTGACAAATACATGAACATTGTGACAGTTGTGATGTGACCGTCATAAGCAGCTTGTGACAGATGTGCGGTGACAATCACATGCCAGTTGTGACCATGTGAGGTGACACACAAGTGGGCTGTGCCTGATGTGATATGACACTCTCATGTGTGATGACAGATAGGATGTGTCACTCTGTAAAGCATGTGCCAAATGTGAGGTAACACACTATGGGTGTAACAGATGTCAGATGACACTGCCACATTTGTTGAGGCAGAAATGCTGTGACAATAACAGACATGATGTGACTGATATGTTATGGCACTTGCGTGTTACAACACAGGTGATGTGACAATCACATGGGCCTTGTAACAGTTTTGATGTGACACACATAAGCATGTGTGACACATGTGTGGTGATCACGTGAGGTGACACACAAATGGCTTGTGCTTGATGTGATATGACTCTCATGTGTGATGACAGGTATGATGCGATGCTCTGTAAAGCAAGTGACAATGTGAGGTGACACACAAGTTGATTGGAACTGATCTGATGTGACACACACATGTGTGATATGAGAGGTATGATGTGACACCCCTGCATGGCATGTGACTTATATGAGGTGACACTCACTCTCTGGGTGTGACACATGTCAGGAGACACTCTCATGCATGTTGAGACAGATGTGATATGACAATCACAGGTGCAATGCGACACATATGATGGGGCATTTGCATGTTAAGATACATGTGGGATGACAACCACAGAAGCGTTGTGACAGTTGTGATGTGACAATCATAAATGGCTTGGGACAAATGAGTGGTGACAATCGTATGCTGATTGTGACCTTCTGAGTTGACATGCATGTGGGTTGTGATGGACATGATGTGACATGCACATGTGAAGTGACAGGTATGCTGTAATGCTTCTGGAAGTCTTCTGACAAATTGAGGTCACAATAACACTCTGAGTGTGACAGGCATCAGGTGACAATGCCACATGTGTTGAGACAGAAATGATATGAGAGCCACAGGCATGATGTGATAGCTATGATGTGACACTTGCCTGTTAAGACACATGGTGAGGTAACAATCACATGAGTGTTGTGACAGTTGTGATGTGACACACATAAGCAATGTGTGACAGGTGTGTGATGACAACCACATGCTGGTTGTGACCATGTGAGGTGACACAAGTGGGTTGTACCTGATGAGATATGACACTCTCACATGTGATGCGACAGATATGATGTGACACTCTGGAAGGCATTTGACACATGTGATGTGACACTCACACTCAGGGTATGACAGATGTCAGATGACACACCCACATGGGCTGAGACAGAAGTGACGTGATAATCATAAGTGTGATGGGATAGATACGATATAATGCTTTCATGTTATGACACATGTGAGGTAACGGCCACATGGGTGTGGTGACAGTTGTGATATGACACTGATAAGAGGCTTGTGACAGATGTGTGGTGACAATCATATGCCAGTGGTGAACACATGAGGTGACAAATGGGTGGTGATGGATGTGACGTGACAGTCCCATATGTGATGTGACAGGGAAACATGACACTTTGTAAGGCACCTGACAAATGGGAGGTGACAAACACACTCTGGGTGTGACAGATGCCAGGTGACACTGCCACATGTGTTGAGACAGAAATGATGCGAGAGTCACAGGCACGATGTGACAGATATGATGTGACACGTGCATTCTGACATAGGAGAAGTGACAGTCACATGGGTGTTATAACAGTTTTGATGTAACACACAGAAGTATGTGTGACAGATGTGTGGTGACAATCATATGCCAATTGTGACAATGGGAGGTGACACACAACTGGGTTGGATCTGATGTGATGTGACAATCACATGTGCAATGTGACAGGTATGATGTGACAGTTGTGCGTGAAGACACATGTGAGGTGACAGTCACTTGAGCATTGTGACAGTTGTGATGTGAGACTCATAAGTGGCTTGTGACCAGTGTGTGGTGACAATCATATGCAGATTGTGACCATCTGAGATCACATACATATGGGTTTTGACTGATGTGATGTGACATGCACATGTCAGATGTGACAGGGATGATGTGACACTCCCAGAAGACGTGTGACAAGTGTGAGGTGACAATCACACTGTGGGTGTGACAGATATCAGGTGACACTGCCATGTGTGTTGAGACAGAAATGATGTGATGATCACAGGCATGATATGAGAGATATGATGTGACACTTGCATATTATAACACAGATGAGGTGACAATCACATGGGCATTGTAACAGATTTGACGTGACCCACATAAGCATGTGTGACAGATGTGTGGTGACAATAACATGTGGGTTGTGACCATGTGAGGTGACACACAAGTGGGTTGTGCCTCATGTGATATTTCACTCCCATGTGTAATGTGACAGATATGATGTGACACTCCATAACACATGTGACAAATGTGAGGTGACAATCACACTCGAGGTGTGACATATGTCAGGTGACACTGCCACATGTGTTGAAGTAGAAATGGTGTGACCAATAACAGGCACAATGTGACTGACATTTTTGGATAATTGCATGTTATGACACACATGAGGTGACAATCACTCAGGCATTATGACAGGTGTGATGTGACAATCATAAGAGGCTTGTGACAGATGTGTGGTGACAATCACATGCCAATTGTGACAGGGTGAGCTGATACACACGTGGGTTGTGCCTGAAGTTATGTGACATTCTCATGTGTAATGACATATACTGTGTGATACTCTGTAATGCATGTGACAAATGTGAGGTGACAATCACAGTCTTGGTGTGACAGATGTCATGTGACACTGCCATGTGTGTTGAGACAGAAATGGCATGACAGTCACAGGCTCAATGTGACAGATATGATGTGACAGTTGTGCATGATGACACAGAGGAGGTGACAATCACAAGGGCACAGTGACAGCAGTGATGTGACCCACATAAGCAGTGTGTGAGAAAACCCACATGCTGGTTGTGACTATGTGAGATGACACACAAGGGGCTTGTGCCTGATGTGATATGACACTGTCATGTGTGATGACAGATATGATGTGGCACTCCATAAAGCACATGACAAATGTGAGGTGACAATCACACTCTTGGTGTGACAGATGTCATGTGACACTGACATGTGTGTTGAGACAAATAGGTGACAGCCACAGGCATGATGTGACAGATATGTGACACTTGCCTGTTATGACACAGATGAGGTGACCATCACATGGGCATGGTGACAGTTTGGATGTGACACACATAAGTGGTGTGTGACAGCTGTGTGGTGTCAACCACTTGCTGGTTGTGACCATGTGAGGTGACACACAAGTGGGTTGTGCCTGATGTGCTATGACACACTCATGTGATGGGACACATATGACATGACACTCCAGAAGTCATGTGACACATGTGATGTGCTAATCACACTCTTGTTGAGACAGATGTCAGGTAACACTGCCATGTGTGTCGAGACAGAAATAGTGTGACCCTAACAGGCACAATGTGACTGAAATGTTGTGACACTTGCACATTATGACACCCATGAGGTGACAATCACACAGGCATTGGGACAGGTGTGATGTGACAATCATGAGTCTTGTGACAGATGTGTGGTGACATTGACATGCCAATTGTGACCATGTGAGGTGACACACAAGTGAATTTGGAACTGTTACGATGTGACACACGCATGTGCAATGTGACTGGTGTGATGTGACACTCCTGGGAGGCATGTGACTAATATGAGGGGACAATCACACTCTGTGTGTCACAGGAGTCAGGTGACACTCTCAAGTGTGTTGAGACCCATGTGATGTGACAATCACATGTGCAATGACACAGGTATGATGTGACCTTTGGGCATTAAGACACATGAGGTGACAAATACATGAATATTGTGACAGTTGTGATGTGACCATCATAAGCAGCTTGTGACAGATGTGCGGTGACAATCACATGCCAGTTGTGACCATGTGAGGTGACACACAAGTGGGCTGTGCCTGATGTGATATGACACTCTCATGTGTGATGACAGATAGGATGTGTCACTCTGTAAAGCATGTGCCAAATGTGAGGTAACACACTATGGGTGTAACAGATGTCAGATGACA